>NC_046375.1:28082667-28268709 GCF_011125445.2 Fundulus heteroclitus
ACATTTATAAAGGGGATTTTTGATAATATGTAGCTTGAATAGTGCAATGTTTTTTTTTTTTTAGATCTAAAGTAGATGCAGTGCACTTCAAAAGTATTCACACCCTTTTTTTTTTTTTTTTACATTGTGTGATGTTACAACCACAAATTTCAATGTATTTCACTGGGATTTTGTATGATAGACCATTACCACATATTTGTTAAGCAGTAGGAAAAGAAGTGTTGCACAGTGGTGCGATTGGAAGCAAGCCAACAGCGCTACCAAGGGTCTACCAAGGGTCTGCCACGGGTCTTGGAATGGTTTCAAGGTTCTTTCTGCATCCCTTTGGATGGCTGGGTTCTTTCTGGGTACTAATGCTTCTTCCCACAGTCCAAAAGCAGGACTGTTAGGTTAACTGGTCTCTCCAAATTACCCCGAGGTGTGAGTGTGTTTATTTGTCCTGTGATGGACTAGCAACCTTTCCAGGGTATATGTTGCCTGATGACTGTGATGACAAGGTGTACCTGCACAGTCCTGAGGACCCCAAAGTGCTTTACATTACATTCAGTCTCTCACCCATTTACTGTGAGCTACAAGGTAGACTCAGCAGCCCTCTGGTTTCCTTATATAGGAACATTTTTGACCAGTCGGTATAATCTGACCCAATCTGTATAATATGATTGAACCCGACTTTGTAAAGTGCCTTGAGATGACATGCTTCATGAATTGGCGCTATATAAATAAAATTGAATTGAATTGAATTGAATTGGCAGACTGAGAGAAGCGAGGCTGCCATACAGTCGGCGCCACCCTCTGACCACCACCAGCAGCAGGGTAAAGTGTCTTGCCCAAGGACACAACCACTGAGACAGTTGGAGTGAGGAGTTTGAACCAGCAATCCACAGGTTACAGGACAAACTCCTAGCTGCTGTTACTCCAGAATCAGCCCCCCTGCTTAGGCTCATGGGACTCATTTAAATCGTCTAAAAGACAGATATATAATAGTATATATAAATATGTATATATAAATATATACTTACAATAACCCTAGCCTTAAACATCTCCCACCACTCTGTTAAATCCACAATGTGAAAATAGAAAAAGAATGGGACAAGTGCAAACCTGCCAAGACATGGTCATCAGCTTAAAAGGATTGGCCTGCAGAATCTCTGGAGGAGCTGCAGAGATTCACAACACTGGGGAAGACTTCTTGGACAGGACAATCTGCACATATCTGCTCTGTGAGACACGGCCGTCCACCGGAGGTTAAAGCATGTTTACGGAGCTGCAGAGATACACAGCAAAATGAAAGATAAACGCTGTTAGGACAACTTAGTTGCGGACACCAAAAACCTGTGGTAAGACATTGATGAATGAAAGTCATAAGAAGACCCATAACCATTTATCATGAGCCATGAAGGCAGAGGTGTGCAGATCCAGCTTCAGAAAGTAAAAACCTCTGCCTAGTTTTGCCTTCATCCTGTTCACTTGACCAGGTGATTTTGAACTGAGACACATTCAAAAGTTGCAGGACGCAACTGTCTTAAACATTAGTCCCCCTGTCTGCGGTGGAGCTGGGAAGGCAAACGGTTGGAACTAATCTCTGTACAGACCTTTTACTTTCTGAACTTGAATTACCCACCTCTGCATGTAGGGAACACAGTGAACATATAATACAAGCCTCTTTCATCAAATGAAACCAAATGAGAAGGTTAAACTTTTTGACCTAAATGTAAAACACTGTTTTGGAAAACATGATCTTAAAGGTGAAAAAAAAAAATCACAATGTGGGGATTCTTCTCCTCAGCAGGGACAGGCAAGCGGCTCAGATCTGGTGGGAATGTAGATGGAGCTAATTACAGGACAATCCTGCAGGAAAAGCTGTTACATGCTGCAGACGACTTGGGGTAAAGGTTAAGCCTCCAACAGGACAACGATCGTAAACGTGCAATCAGACGAGGAATGGAGTGGCTTAGGTGATGCTATGTTCATGTGTTTGAGTGGCCCAGTCAAAGTCCAGACCCAAATCCAATTGCAAGCCTATGCAAGACTTGAAAACCGCTGTTCACAGACCATCTCTGTCTAACCAACTGAATTTAATTTATTTTTTTTGCAAAGAAGAATCAGCAAAGATTAGATATGCTTAGCTGTAGAGGCATACAGCAAATTGTTCTGTACAGCATGGAGTCAGAGTGCAAATCAATTCTGATGCTTACCCCACTGTTCAGATCTTTCTTTGTAACAAACTGTTTAAACTAAGAATTGTTTCTATTCCCCGTCACAGTAATGTGCTACTTTGTGTTGCTCTATCACTTAGAATTTCACTCACTTCATTCATATATAAAAAAAGTAAAGTTAAACATAGTTTTCGTAGCATGACTGTCAAGATAAAAACTTTGAAAACCTTGAAAACATTTTATTAATAAGTACCAGGCGCAAAGCAGTTTTCAAGTGAAGCCGACAAAGAACCTGTTCCCAACCAGCTCAGCAGGAAAAGAATCCAAGAACAAGTGTGGAAAAGCCTGCAGGGATTTTTCAGATATATTACTCTGTGGGGAGCTTTAAAGGCAGCACACAATCCCACTTTGATCAGACACATTCCAGATGTATTTGCTTTGCTCATTCACGTGCATCTGATACACCTTCCAGGGGGTGCAGATCATCTGCCATTTCCCTCTCCAACATAGAAAGGATTCCTGGATCAGTGTGAGCTTCTGTGCTTGTTGTGTCTCTGCTCTGTCTTCTCTAACCTCCAGTCAGTCACGGCAGATGTCCGTTCACGCTGAGCCTGGTTCTGATTCTGCTGGAGGTTTTCCTTCCCGTTAAAGGGGAGTTTTCTTCCCCACTGTCGCTTCATGTATGCTCAGTATGAGGGATTGCTGCAAAGCCATCAACAATGCAGACGACTGTCCCTGTGGCTCTACGCTCTTTCAGGAGGAGTGAATGCTGCTTGAACAGTCACAAATGTTTATTTTTCAGGATCATTGTTAATAGCTTTTGTTGTTACAACTTCTGCTGCTAAAGTGGTGCTCACATATGCTGATGATCACTTGATTAATGCGTTTGATTGATTAGCAGCTCCTGGCTGCTACTTTCTATCCAAATTCCTGTAGAAGCAGTCAGGCAGGGTCAGTGCATCATTCACTACTTCTGCATTTCATTATCATTTTGATAAATAAGGAAGCAGTGTCTCACTTTGTGTGTTGACACTCGTCCAAGGTTGCAAATTCTAACATTTTATGACCTAAGAAAGACGAAATAATTTTTCCTGAAACATAAACATTAGAATCATAAGAGTGTAACCTTACTTTGACGGGTCTGTTTTTATTCTCCTATCTAAATGATCAAACTAGCTCTGACCTTAATGCTGCACTTATCTATGTGCTGGATTAAAATAAGTGTGCAAAACCTCTTTACATCTCTGAAAAAGAGCGTGCTTCTTGTGAGAGTGTGGTAGGAGTGGCACTGAGCTCAAAAGAAAGCCACATGAAGAGCACTGATGCATTTCCCCTCTCTCCCACAGACATGATGGCGGTTGGCTGTGACCTGAATGGGCTCCACTATGAGAACGGAGAAACTTTCCAGCCCAGCCCCCTCTATAAGTGCACATGCATTGCTGGAGCCATCGGCTGTACGCCTGCTTTCATCCAGAAGCCTGCTGGCCTGCTAGGCCCCGCTCCGCTGATGAGTAACAGACCAGCCGGCCTTCCCAATCGTCAAAACCCCAGCAAACACCAGCAGGAGACCACATACATGACAGGTGCGTGTTCAGAGTCACACTCAGGTTAACTGGCCGAATGGACCACTATTTTAGATGGATTATTTAAAGTAGAGGAAAGATTCAGGTCCCCATTATCATTACTGTGATAGAAAAGTTTGAAATCTGGTAACGGCTAACTTTCTTAAATTATTTTTTAAATTCAGATGAGAGGCTTTTAAACATTCATCTTATCTGGAGCCATGACAAACACTTTAAGCAAAAAATATGGTTCTTCGATACAACATAGACAGCTTAGATGCAGCCATCTGAAAATGATAGAACACCCAATAAAATTTTTAGTCAAAAGAATTGTAAATGTCATTAGTTCATCTGATCACATTTAAAAAACAGAAGGTATTTGTTTTTTCTTTATTTACTCTGATGGCTGGAGCCGGTAAGATGCTCCTTGTAACCATCTACCATCTGACAGAGTTTGACCCCCTCCTCACGTTCAGCAGTGGGATGTTTCCGGGCTTTCTTGCATGTACAGCCTGTTTTAAAGTCAGTCCACCGCATCTCATCGAGATAAAGATCTGGGCTCTGGCTCAGCCCACAACTTTCCATTTCTTAATTCTCAACCAGTCCTTAGCAGATCTGCTGGTACCCTTTGAGTCATTGTCAAGCTTTAAGTTTTTACAGATGGTATCCTATTTTCTGCATGCCCCCTGTAAAAGCACAGTAGAAATAATTTTGGATCTTTTAATGCTGAGCTGGCCAGGAAAGCACCTCCAAATATTTAGCTCATGTAAACATGCTCTCTGTTCTGGTCTCCACATAAAGCCATTTTAGACTCATTTGTCGAGAGAACATGATCAGAATCCTGTTTAATTATTCTGAACGCCCCGGTCTTTGTTTGTGTTCTCTCCGGCATACATCAGTCTGACTTTCGTGTTTTTCTCAGAAAGCAAAGGTTTCCTGCACATCTCGGATTGAAGTTGAAGTTGTGCAGTCTCATCTAAGTTCTGGGGTGAAGTCTGAGGGTTTTTGGGTTACCTCTTTTAGAATGTTGCGATCTTCTTTCAGGATAAACATGCTTGAATAAATGGCTGAGGTTTTTATAGACAAAGTGTTCTTCGTGATGCGTAAAAATTCTGTTCTAACCATATGAATATGTGACAGGCCTCTCTATGGTTTATGCCATTTCAAGAGGGAATAAATATGGAGGTGCCCAAATAGTTTTTCTCTATTGATAATAATTAAATTTCTTTAACTTTTGTCAAAGCTGACAATAAGTGCCTATATGTCCAAATATTCTACAAACCCAACCTGGCTATCGTGGGTGTTCTAACTTTTTCACTTGACTGTATTGCTGGTTGTAACAATTCACTACTTTAGCTTTCTATCTCCCTTGTTATTGTTGTCGGGCCAGCGCTCCCTGTGGGGTGTTGTTGACGCAGCACCCTTTAACTATAACACTGAAAGCTTACAGGGCTCCTCCTTTAGCTTGGAAGAAGAACTGTCTGGTCCAGACGACCCCCTGGAGCCCCTGCTCCAAGACCTGCGGGCTGGGCATCTCCGTGCGCGTCAACAATGACAACGGCAAATGCGAGATGAGAAAAGATCGCCGCCTGTGCCTCCTGCGACCGTGTGACAAGAAAGTGCTTAGGAGTGTCAAGGTGATGACTTCGCCTCAATGAAAGGATGTTTTTTTAATGCACCGGTGCAGCTCAGCATATTACAATACCACTAAAAAGTTAATTTATTTCAGTATTTCAGCTTAAAAAGTGAAGCTCATTTAGAGATTTTTAAAGTGATTTAATGCAAATGTTTCTGTTCATTTGTGGCTTACATCTCATCAAAACGCCAAATCCATCTTCTCAGGGAGTTGGGATTTTTAACCACACTGATAAAAACGTAGTTTGAAGACAGAAATGTGGTCCTACAAGAAAGTGTGTCCATGTACTGTACAGTAGACACACTCCATATTTGGCTGGGGCTCCTTTTGCATGAATTACTGCATCAATGCAGCGTGGCATGGAGGCCTGTGGACCTGCTGAGGCGTTCAGGAAGCCCAGGTTGCTTTGATAGCAGAACTTCACTTTGTCTGCATCGTTGGTCCTGGTGTCTCGTCTTGGTCTTGACAACAGCCCGCAGGTTTTCTGCTGGGTTAGTTCCACCCAGTTTATTGATAAATCAAGCAGAGTGATACAATAGTGTGTGAAGCAGGTATCGGTACCTTTAGAATCACGCTGAAAGATAAAATCAGAATCTACGAAGCTTCTGAGCTAAAGGAAGCAGGAAGTGCCCTAAAACTTCCTGGTAGACGTCTGTGCTGATTTTGGACTTTGTGTACCAGCACCAGCAGATGAAGTCTCCTTAATTTGCCAAGTGTAAAAACTTCACCTTTGACCTTGGGCGTCTTTGATTCTGCTTCTCTCCACTCTTCCTCCTGACTCCTGCATGTTGATTAAAAAAGGAAAACTTACTTTGATCTTACAGGAGGACTTTGGACCACTGAGCAGCCGGCTTGTTCTTTGCCAAAAGACCAGTTAAGACTTTTGCTGTTGTCTCTGGTTCTGGAGTGGATTAACACCAGGAATGTGTCAGTTGCAGTTCATGTCCTGGACACGTCTGCAACTGATGGCTCTTGAAACTCTGCAGTCCTCTCCTTGTAAATCTCCCAGAAAAACTGCTGAATGGGCTTTGAGTCCCAGTCTGCTCCAGGCTGCAGTTATCCGTATCGCTTATGCGGCCCTTTTGTACCACATGTTTTCCTTCCACTCAACTTTCTATTAATATCCTTGGATACATTCTGAAGAGTCAGCTTGTTTTACATGACGTCTTTCTGGCTTACCCTCCTTGTACAAGGTGTACTGCTGCACTGTCAAGTCAGCAGTCCTCCCCATGACTGTAGAGGCAACATAACATTCCTGTAACAAAACTCCTAGTTTCACTTTTTGAATGGAATACTTAAATGAATTTAACAACATTGTGATTTACTGAGTTGCTCCTGTAGTTACCCATAAGCACACCAACCCGTGTTTTTCCATCTAGGTGCCAAAGGGGAAGACGTGCAGACCAAAGTTCCAGGCAAAGAAGGCAGAGAAGCTGAGCCTCTCGGGCTGCACCAGCACTAAGAAGTTTAAACCCACGTACTGTGGCGTTTGTACAGACAAACGCTGCTGTTTGCCCAATAAGTCCAGCATGATCAAAGTTAAATTCACCTGCAAAACAGGCTCCAACATTCAGTGGAAGATGCAATGGATCACATCGTGTGTGTGCCAGAGGAAGTGTACCGATCCAGAGGACATGTTTTCTGACCTGCGGTTACTTTAAGGAACCATTTAAAAAGCCCAAAGACAATGAGCCTTAAGTACAAAAAAAAAAAAAAAGTACTAAAAAAGGTGCAAACCAGTCATTAGATGAAGGAAATGTTAAGCTGAAAGCTTTTATGAGCTCTGTCTTTAAGACAGGTGTGTTAAATAAGAGGGAGAAGGGAGCCGTAGAACTCAAGGGGGGAGAGGCCGACATCTCAGCACCAAAACAGCTGGTCATAGACCTGATTTTCAGATTTCTAACTTCTAAACTGGTTTAGATTTTGGCTTACCTTCGTTTCTCCCCACTGGATTCATTTACCTGGTCTGGAACAAATCAAGTCAAACAAAGTGGTTTGAAATAAAACTCAGATGCAGTGAGTTTTATCTGTTTAACGGTATTGCCTCTACTTAAATGTGGTTGGACCTTATTTTTCTAGTATTCTCTGCACAATATTTTTTATATTTCAGATGTTTACTTAAACTTAGTCAATGCAACAAAACCTCCCTTTGGGATTAAAGAAACTCGTTCTGATTATGAACCTAGTATCTTTAATGAATGTTAGAGAAGCTGAGCTCTAGACATTGTATCACAAAACTCAGGATGAGGTTTAGATGTCTTCCACCAAATTCTTCCAATTTAAAGAAAAGTTACGATTTTTAGACGATCAGGATAACAGCATGCTAAGATTGGCACTGATTACAGACACCCGGTATCAAACCTGCCTTCTGCTCTTTTCAGGGGAAGCACAATAGGGATATTTAAAATGTATCCTGGGTCATTCATGCAGTGTTCAAAGAAATAAATTCATACATATTAGAATTTTCCATCTACTATTGTCTTTATAAGGTTCTTTATTAACTGAGGAACTGCTTGAAACTCCCTCTAATCACATTAAATGTTTAACTTACCCTTATCAAAAAGTAGTTTTATTCAAGTGTACTACCAGTATACTTACATACTTTAAAGTGAGGCAGTGCACTTGAAGTTTACTTTTTATAAATTATGTTTTATATACTTAACAATAGTATAGAGAAGTATACTTGACTTATTTTGAAAAGTATAAACAGAAGTCTAAGTACATTAATTCTAAGATTTAAGTTTATACTTCTTAAGTTTATTTAACAAAATTCACTTCAAGTATACAACCTTTTGCTAAGGGTATACATGAATGGCTGCTGTACAAACAGTTTTGGGTGAAATGTAGACATTTCATGTTTTTTTTTTTTTTTTTTTTTTTTTTTTTAAAAGGGTAATTTCCTTCCATGGGCTGGATCTGCAATGGACTCAGGACTCTATCCTGATCATTTTATTTCTCTGTACAGCCAAATAAACAGTGCAGAGGTTGACCTCAAATTAAATGACTGAAGGTGTTTAAATAAAATGTATTTAAAAGGAAGTTTAAATCACATTGTCGCAGCTGAAGGTGACCTTAATTAAAATGGTTTTTGTAATTTGACATCTGTAAATATGGTATATGTGCCTTCACATACGTCCGAGAACAGGCAGAAATGTGCACAGGAGATGCAATCCAGGGTGGTCTTTAATTTAATAAAGTCAGGTACTTGGCGGGAGGGGGGGTCTCACTCTTCCCCTCTTTAAGAGCAAACCTTTAAGAGCAAACCAGGACTTGACACTGTGAGAGAGAAAAATGATGAGATAGCAAATTCCACTTCATCACATAACATTAATTGACGAGACAATCTACAACCATTCAACAAGAGATTTTAAGAGACATTCTTTCATGAAAACCTGATAACAGAACATGCACTAACCTCTAATGAGGCATGGGAATGCAGCTCTGAACTATGGACTATTAGCTTTAAATCGTTTAGTTTGTTCTATGTGAGCTGAATAGAGCACTGCTGGTAGCCATGGGCCATGGGAAAAGCTTTACTGCTTTGGAGTTTGGTGATATACTGTATGTGCAAGCCCAACATGTTCGCTTTATCCACTGCTCTTTATATACTGCCTTTATATTATTTGCTGATTTTTCATCATTTGAATCTGGATTGTAGAGTTCTTGTCAGGCAAAATTAAATCACTTTTATTTTAAAAGTCAAATCTCTGGAAAGCAAAAGAAGCCCCTAACTCTTTACCTTTGGTGAGATATAAAAAAATAAATAACATCTGTTGTATCAGATTAGATAAGGACAGCATCAAGGTTTTCTAGAAGAGGTACTTCCTCACAGAGCTGAAGAAGAACCTTTGGATATATAGCATACTTATAGCAGAAGACACATTTCTTCACGGATCCTTTATGCTTCTGGATCCAGGTGTTGACCTGTTTAAGTTATCTTGTAATAGCCACATAGCCTTGGGAGGCAAGATAAAAGCAACAGAGTCAGACTCAGGCTTCTTCCACTGCATTTGTGTTTATTTCTACAGAAAAATAAGCTTTTTATTCATGTCATAAATTAAATATTATGTCCCATTTACAAAGGAGAGCTTTTTTTGTGTACATTTTTTTTTTTTTTTTTAAATGTGTGAGTGGATCTTCATCTGGCGATGGAGAGTCTTTGTGCATCGGGTATGAGTCTGGCTTTGGTGGCATCCAGTTGATGATACTCATCAATCAGTGCACTGAGCGAGGACAAAGACTCAGAGAAGATACTCTGCTCCATCCCATCCACATCAAGGTAGTGGTGTAGGTGGGCCTAGAGACAGAAACATGTATGTAAGTTGATCTGAGCCTCTGGAGTTTTTTTTATTTATTACAGTGAAGAATGATCGGAAAAAGAAAACGCTGGTTGATTGAGATGATGTACAGAAAGCTGACCCTGCTCTGAATTGGTTAGGATACCAACAAACATTAAAAAGTCAAGAGTATGAGAGCCTAAAGTGCCATGTTTATGAGAAAGCAAGAGAGTGGTGCTGATTCTAATGGCTTGGATTCTGGGCTCAGACCAGTGCACATATTTACAAAGAATCCTAAGACTAAAAGTTGCTCTTAAAGACGCCATTTTAGGAAAAATGTCATTTGTGGGGTCCAACTGGGGACATGTGATCTCCATCAGATGTTCCAGCAACAGTTACTCAAATGATTTCTTGATCACAGATGTCAGACTAGAGGCCTGCAGTAATTTCATTCAATTTGATACAATCCATAGCAACCTGAAGTGTCTTGTGCATCAAAGTTGCACACTGCATAAATATTCCAACCTTGAAAAAGAAATTATTCAAAGTCAACAATAAATGTGACATCATGGCCGTGGTGAGTGACTGGAAACGAATGGCCACAACAGGAATTATTCCAGGAGAAATGTATGTAAAGGTTAACTTGATCAGCACCTTCTTTCTGTAGAGCTTTGTAAAACGATCTCTCAGCTCCATGAATGTGGGCTTCACGCAGGTGTTGTTGGCCAGCGCTAGGAGGGAGTGGGAGTGTCCTACAGGGGGCACAGAGCACAGGCCAGTCTTCCAGCCCTCCTGATTCCACGACACAAAGGGCAGCGATGGTCTCAGTCTAAAAGGAGGAAGAATTAGAAGATTTGTAGAGGGGCTCAGATGTTCACATGGTCCATTTAGAGAAGTTAGAACCGACTTAATCCCAGTGAACCAAACAGAAAACGGTTAAATATATTGTATAAATTAAGGGGGTGTCATAAAATTACAACTACATCAACTATTTGATCTTACAGAAAGAGCAGAATAAAACAGGAGGAACCAGTGATCAAGATTCCCCATGTGAGTTCTACTCATCAACATAGATACCTAGGTACAGGTTCCCAGTTATGATCAGTGGATGAGCTCACTAACAAGCCAACAACTTTACAGTCGTCATCTTCTTTAGAGTTCTGGCCACCGCTTTTCAGGGATCCATTAGCACAGGGGTTCCCAAAGTGGGGTTCAGGAAGCCCCAGGGGGTCGCAAGACACCTTTTGTGGGTCGGAAGTTGATTTGATGGTCATGTGATAAAAAGATTTAGCATTTCCTTATTTGTGAAACTGATCTAAGTGTCACTTTACAAAATGCTCCACATTCCTAATTTTAATGCAGGGAGATTGCTTCAGTTCTTACCAAAATATGACTTTATACTTGTAGTTTTATGACTTTATTCTCATAATCAACCAAAAAAAAATGAAAAACAATATCCCGCTCAACAAATCGGGGTTGCCAGACTCTGGCACTGTTACTCTGGGGGTAGCAGGGTAAAAAGTTTGGGAGCCCCTGCTTTATCATTGTGAGGGAGGCCTTTGGACCAACCAGCAAAACTGTGGCAAAACTGTTGCCATGACAGCTCTTTCAATAAAGGAAAATCCATCATTCAATTTAGAAAATGTGTAAAAACATGGGATTTCGCACCAGAGCCACAAACTAAAACGAAGAAAGCTTCTTCTCTCATGAACTGACTGATGGAGCCTGTAGAGGCAACTGTGGTAAAGAGAGGAAAACTCGTTTTACACGCCAGGCATGTATAGGAAAAAACAAAACAAAACGATTAACCTTCAAAAGTGGGCAATGCTCCTTCAACAAAATCAAAACATCAAAGATGGATAGAAAACAATGTAGAACATTTAAATATATAACAATATATATAACAATAAAAAAATAGACAATCTTAACACATGTCTGTGCACTTCTTGAAGTGGCATTAAGCCTTTGTAGTGCAAATGAGCTCCCTGGGAACATTTGGAAATAGCAATATAACAAAGAAATGTTTTAAAGAAATGTAAACTATCTGAACCTGAGCACCAGGCCATCACTGTGAAAATTGTGTTTAAACCAGCTAACGTTAACAATCAGCTTCAGACCGCAGGTTGAGAGAAGCACAAGAAAAAACTAAACAACTTGTGATGCGACTTTTAAAAGGCGACGGTTTGCTTGCGCTTACTGAACGTGTCACGTGGGGAGAAGGAGGAGAAAAAACACTGACTGCAGTGCACGGACATTATTACATGTAAATTTAGATGCTGTATGCATAGTGATTGGTAATTGTTGTCATGTCCATACATGATTCTCCATGGAAAGGCATGCACATGGAGTGTGGCAGCTGGCCAGCTGGAGATCAGACGTGGGTTAATAGACTGTGGGAAAAGAGTTTCATGCCCAATGTAACCGGCTCGACCGCCATCTAAAAAACAATGTTGACATGCTAGTTTCAGTGGCAGAGCGAAAGTGAAAGTAAAACAAACGCCGCTCTGATTAGCAGAGTGATACAGACACATGCTGCTGTTCCCTCCCACTCACAGTGAGACACAGGCAGACGTTCAAAGGGCAGATACCTCTAAATTAGACTATTAAAGCTACATTAAAAGTTGAAAAGTTACCCTTGTTGTTGTTGGTACTCAGTCTTACATTACCAGCCACTCTCTGCCAGAGAGGGAGCAGGAATGTATGAATGCGCTAATGGATTGGTGAACATATGCATGTATTAGCCGATGTCCATTCAAGGAAAAAAAGCAACAAATATAGACCCAAATTATCGGCCAGCATTGCTTCCTCTGATGCCCAAGATGTTGATGAAGCCAAAGGTCTACGGAGATCGATCAAACAATTCAACGACTGAAAATGGCATATTATTCAAAGAGTATTCGATAAACACATATAGTAAGATCTAAAAACGTTTTGGAAATTAAAACTTTTCACAGGTTTTATTATAAATTGAGGAACATACATTCCCCCAGAATTTCAGCATTTGAAACACTGTAAATGTAGATGTTTTTACTTTGATGTTGGTATCATTTTGCTAAAATGCGGACAGCGAGAGTCCAGTTCGTTTATATTGCTACAGCTGATTGGATAGCGTCTATAATTAAAATACAACTTGGCACAAATATAGAATTTTACTGTTATTTTATGTAAATTAACATTACATGACCCCACTATTCAAAGCATTTTTAAGTGTTGTTTCAGGTAATGCTAAACATCCCAATGAGCAAAGCTAAGGGTAGAACATAAGGCCCAACACTTTAAGAATTACTGAATTATTATCAATATATATTTATGGAATAATGACTATTATTGTGACATTCCAATCTCAATAAATGTAAATATCAGAATCAGATTAATTTGTTTCAGCAATCCAATTAAAAAAATAAAACTAATATTATACAGATTACAACTGCACAATATTAGAAAATCTTGCAATGGCATTAACATTGGTAAATATTGTCATGAAGATGTTGGCAAGTCTATTTTTCTCTTTCCTCTGTCTCACATGTGCTTCCATCTGCGACCTTCAGCATTTTAGCCAGTGTTGCTGTGTCTATGAGCATCAGCTACCTTAACTCAAACTGGCTAATTATTACACTAGCATGAAAAATACAAGTTCTTGAGACTTGAAATATATTGACCAATATTTATTGCATTCCGAACCTTTGAGATAGAAATACTGCACACACCGAGTTTACGATGATGATATATTCACAGTATATTTTGCAGATTAATACAAATTTATACCCCTCTGCGGGATCATGTGATAATTTTGATGATTGAAAACCTAAATTTCTGTTCTTCACCAAATTGAAATATGAAATCGAACCATTAAAAAGGGTTTCGCCTAGAGATTTAGTGAAATGTGGCTGTATCAAAACCTCATAAATTGATCTGTTATGAAAGGTTCTAAAAGGATTGAGATAAAAGCTGAGTGGAAAAAACCCACCGCAGCCCATGAGTCACTAACTGGTAGAACAACCTCAAAAGGTATTTTTCTTTTTAACTTTATCTTCCAGCCAAATCGTTGTGTGCGAACTTCAGCCCACCCTTCTTAGGAATGTTGCTTCAGTTGATTGAAGCGTGGATCAGTTTGAGCTTTGGACTTTAACTAGGCCATTGCAACATCTTCATTTTGTTCCTTAGTAGTCGTTCTGTTGTAGATTTACTGCTGCTGTGTGGGATCTTTGTCCTGAAGCTTCTCAACCCATTTTGGGTCAAGCTTCAGCTATCTGGTTTTCACCTAATATGGGGCTACGCATCAATTCATTCTTTCAGAAGCAATTTTGAAAACATAAGCCATGCAGTTATATGTTTGTAGAGAAGAGGCTTTCCCATAAAACCCTTTCAAAACAAACCATGCTTCCTCGTGACTGTCAGCTGGCTACTTGTGCTGACAGCCTGACTAACAGCTAATAGCTATATTCGTGTTACTCTATAATGAGCAGAAAAACAAACAGCTAATATTTTATGTGCAATAATCAGATTTATTTAGAACAAATGTAGAGTTACTTTAATAGCATTACAAATAATTGTTGCTTTTGGATTTTATATAATCCCATACAAATCCAGCCTATGCTTACCATAGCCTGGCTGCTGCAAAGTCTAATAGCAGAAAGGGTGGGTTTAGGTTTATATGTTAGCTTTGTCTTTGTGAGATAAATCTGTTTGGTGATTCTGCTCACTTGAAATTGGAGTTCAATCATTTTAGAACCCGATTCATGTTCAGAAAACTAAATCCCTAACTAAACTAAATTTCCCAATAGAAAGAAGCCATAATTTCTTGTTACCAGGACTGTCTCTGTAATCATCCAGAGATGCTAAAACAACTCAGCATGTATATCCTTGGCCAGCGGAGGACGCGGGAACAGGGAGAACACACAAACATCCCAGACCCAGACCCCTGCCGAGATTCCAAGCACAAACCATCTAGTATGCCAACACCTCCCCTCTCCTTTTCCTGTAAACTTTTTTTAATAGAACATTCGCACACAAATATGTGCTCTGACACCTGTCTAAGTATCAATTTCTCAGGAAAATAAGCTCTGTGAAGAGAGCGGTGAAAGGGGAGCAGAAGGGAGGTGGGGGCTGAATAGAGCAGTCATGAATCAGTGCTGCAGCTGCTGAATGGGGGTATTATTGGAAAGGATGAAGGTTAAGGTCATTTTTGGGTCTGTCGGAGCGGGTGAAGAAACTCCCGGCCTGTTTTGGTGCAGACGGGTACAGTGTTCAGACCTCTCGATGTTCCTGCGGAGATCGGAGACCTGCACGTTGCCCCTGACCATGAGAGCACAGGCCAAATAGAGACTGCGCTTCGGGTCGGCTCGGATTAGCTGGTGATCTTTGCTGAAGGCGTCGCTGAACATCTGATCCAATCTAGAATGCAGCAATAAAGGAGAAAGGAAGTAGATTAGCTGAAAAATGTTAGTAGGAAATGTGTGTGCATTAAAAATAAACTCCTTTTTAAGACTTCTCTTCTTTAGATACTGAAAATACCTTTAAGAGATGCCAAGACCATTCCTGTAAACCCAGCTTTGACTAGGAAGAATGCTATAACTTTACTTGTCAAAGAAAGCGGGCAGCCATGGTATGCATGGGAACACCCTTCAATGCATGAAAATGGTTCTGAGTATCTAACAGGAAGAGGTGGCCCAGGACAACCACCCGTTTTCCCTGAAAGTTGATATAGTTTTTAGAAATCTCATTTCTTTTCCCTGTAAATATAAATCAAAGAGGTCCTGAAATCCAGCTACTTCCAGACCACAGACCTGCAGTCTGACCCAATCATCTGAGCCGCTCCCTCTCACGTTTGAGACCAATGAATACTCACATTTTTTAGCGTGGTTATTTTTTCTGCGTCCAACACACAGAATTTCAGAACAGAGTGTTCGCGCCTAATATATCCCTCCTCCCGCTGCTAGCCTCAGGGACAAGACACTCTGTGTTTTCTACTTACTGTCAGGTTTTCATGGTTAGCTCTATCGATATTTACATACATGATGTAAAAAAACGGCTTTTGTCTCACTGTCTGACATAAATTCAGACTAAACCTTCCCTGTTTTAGTTCAGCTAGAATGACCCAACTTATTTCTCTTTCCTCCAAGTCAGAATAATGAGAGGGAGATCTGAGAGAGCATTTTAATTAATAAATCATATTTACATTTTCCTCAAAGTTAGAAGTTAAAAATAACACATTTTAATTGTAAAGCTGTCATGATTTGTCTTTGGATGAACCCGGACACAGCACGCACACACAGAGCTAGTTCTTGAAGTGAGTTTTATTGCACAGAATGATGAGTGAATGACGAGTGGAACCAGAGTCTTTATGGACGGAGGTGAAGGGTGCGGAAGCTGGCTGGCAGGAGGAGCACGGGAGACTGACCCGGAGGAGACTCGGGAGCGGAGGACTTGAAGGCTTGAGCTGAGTAGCCTGACTGGGGAGCGTAGGACTGAGGAGCCGAAGACCGTGGAGCAGAGTTGCAGAGCTGAAGACCGTGGAGCGGAGTTGCTGAACTGAAGATCGTGGAGCGGAGTTGCTGAACTGAAGATCGTGGAGCGGAGTTGCTGAGCTGAAGATCGTGAAGCAGAGTCGCTGAGCTGAAGACCGTGGAGCAGAGTGGATTCTTGGAGGTGCAGAAAGGCGCGGGCGCAGGAACTCTGGCAACCAGACGTAGGAAAATCTCTGGTTGCTGAAGATGTTTCTGTGCAGCCGAGAGGATTCTTGGAGGTGAGGGCGCAGGAACTCTGGCAACCAGACGTGGGAAAATCTCTGGTTGCTGAAGATGTTTCTGTGCAGCCGAGAGGATTCTTGGAGGTGCAGACAGGCTCGGGCGCTGGAACTCTGGCAACCAGACGTGGGAAAGTCTCTGGTTGCCGAAGACGTCACCGTGCAGCCGAGAGGATTCTTGGAGGTGAGGGCGCAGGAACTCTGGCAACCAGACGTGGGAGGATCTCTGGACAGAGGCGCAACAGAGGATGAAACAGACAGCGACTGAACGGGAGTGAACACTACGGGCCGGCAACGAGAGCAGAGAGAGGTATGTTTAAATAGAGGTGGGACCAGGTGGAGGCAGTTGCGGGTTAATTGCAGCCTGACAGGTGGAACCCATCAGGCTGCGCATTAACGAGAGAGAGGGAGAGAGGCTCAGCATGCAGCCCTCACGCTGCATCCTGACAGTACCCCCCCCCCCCCAAGGCCGGACACCGGACGGCCCAGAATCTCCACGCTGGGTGGGTGGAGGGGGCCTAGGAAGGCGGGCAAGAGTCAAACTGAGAGACCAAAGAGCCAGCAAGCACCAAAGGGACCAGAGAACACTAGGGGAACCAAAAGGACCAGAGAACACTAGGGGACCCAAAGGGGTCAGAGAACACTAGGGGACCCAAAGGGGTCAGAGAACACTAGGGGACCCAAAGGGGTCAGAGAACACTAGGGGAACCAAAGGGGTCAGAGAACACTAGGGGAACTAAAGGGGTCAGAGAACACTAGGGGAACTAAAGGGGTCAGAGAACACTGGGAACCAAGGAGCTAGAGAATACAGGGGACCGAGGAGCTAGAGAACACTAGGGGACCAAGGAGCTAGAGAACACGGGAGAACCCAGGAGCTAAAAACACTGATGTGCCGGAGCACGACTAGGGCGTGGCACATCAGGGAAAGGTCCGAGCGCTTGACAGCGCCGGGGGAAAGAGCAAGCGCTTGACAGCGCCGGAGGAAAGAGCAAGCGCTTGACAACGCCGGGGGAAAGGGCAAGCGCTTGACAGCGCCGGGGGGAAAGAGCCAGCGCTAGACAGCGCCGGGGGAAAGAACGAGCGTACACAAAAAAAGGGAAGGATCGGGCGAACACCACGCCAAAAGGGAAGGATCGGGCGTACGGAAACGCCAAGGAACGGGCGTACATAAACGCCAAAGAACAGGCGTACAGAAACGCCAAGGGGGAGGAACAGGCGTACACAACGCCAAAGGGGAAGGAACGGGCGTACACAACGCCAAAGGGGAAGGAACGGGCGTACACAACGCCAAAGGGGAAGGATCGGGCGAACACCACGCCAAAAGGGAAGGATCGGGCGTACGGAAACGCCAAGGAACGGGCATACATAAACGCCAAAGAACAGGCGTACAGAAACGCCAAGGGGGAGGAACAGGCGTACACAACGCCAAAGGGGAAGGAACGGGCGTACACAACGCCAAAGGGGAAGGAACGGGCGTACACAACGCCAAAGGGGAAGGAACGGGCCAACAGCAGCGCTAAGGAAGGTAACGGGCGTATGAAACGCCAAGGGGGGGAAAAGGACAGGCGGACTGATACGTCAGAGCTCAACAGCGCAAGAAAACACTGGAGCACCACTAACGTACAGAGACACCGGGGGAAAAGGAAAGGGCGTGCGAAAACGCCAAGGAACGGGCGTATGGGAACGCCAAGGGCAAGGAACGGGCGTATGGGAACGCCAAGGGCAAGGAACGGGCGTATGGGAACGCCAAGGGCAAGGAACGGGCGTATGGGAACGCCAAGGGCAAGGAACGGGCGTATGGGAACGCCAAGGGCAAGGAACGGGCGTATGGGAACGCCAAGGGGGAAAGGACAGGCGGACTGACACGTCGGAGCTCAACAGCGCAAGGAAACGCTGGAGCACCACTAACGTACAGAGACGCCGGGGGTAAGGAACGGGCGTGCGAAAACGCCAAGAGCAAGGAACGGGCGTATGGGAACGCCAAGGGGAAGGTACGCCGGAGGGTGAGGGAAGCGCTGGGGCCCAAGGGACGAGATCGCCAGGGCGTGAGGGAAACGCCGGGGCGCAAGGGAAGTAACTCGCCGGGGCGTGAGGGAAACGCCGGGGCGCAAGGGAAGCAACTCGCCGGGGCGTGAGGGAAACGCCGGGGCGCAAGGGTAAGTAACTCGCCGGGGCGTGAGGAAAACGCCGGGGCGCAAGGGAGAGACCGCCGGGGCGTGAGGAAAACGCCGAGGCAGAACGGGCGCATGGCAGCGCCAAGGGGTAAGTGCAGGCGTACTGATATGCTAGGGCTCAACAGCGTACGGAAACGGTGGAGCACAACTAGCATACAGATAAGCCAAGGAGGAGGATGGGCATATGGAAACGCCAGGGAAAGAACTGGCGTATGGAAACGCCAGAAAAAGGTACAGGCGGACCATAACACTAGGGCTCAACAGCGTATAGAGACGCTGGAGCACAACTGGTGTATGGTAACACCTGGGGAAAGAACCGACGTATGGGAACGTCAGGGGAAGCAAGAACGAAGGCGTCCTAACACGCCAGAAAACACGAACGGAGGGCGTCCTAACACGCCAGAAAACGCGAACGGAGGGCGTCCTAACACGCCAGAAAACACGAACGGAGGGCGTCCTAACACGCCCAAAAACACGAACGGAGGGCGTCCTAACACGCCAGAAAACACGAGCGGAGAGCGTCCAAACACGCCAGGAAACACGAGCGGAGGGCGTCCAAACACGCCAGACTCAGGGAATGCGCCGAGCAACAACAGGCGAGTGCGCCAGAGGGCTCAAGCAGCGCCTAAACACAGAGGAAGACTAGACAGGAGGACTAGGCCAGGGAAACAATGGACTACTCTATTAAGACAGGGACTACTAGACTAAGACGGTGGCTACAGGACTAGGACGGGGGCTTACGAAACTAAGACGGAGGCTACAAGACTAGGACAGGGGCTACAAGACTAAGACAGGGCTCGAGGGGATCTACAGGGGCTAACGGAAAAACCAAAACAAACCCGAAAATTAGAAGAGGGACCGAAACCCAGAACTAATACTAATAAACCAAGTAAAACAAGGAGACGACTAAACTGAAGAAAAACTAAATAACTACAGCTAAAAATAGAAACTCGAGAAAGATAGGAAATCTAGGGTGAAAACTAAAACTCAGGACCAGAATACGAAAGCCTAAAGGGAAACCTAGAACACTTGACCCGAACAGAAAATAAACCCAAAGCAAAACAGAAACTCAAATACTTCTAAAGAGAACAAAAACCTGCTAAATAATTCCAAAACACAAAATTCCTAGAAAAACCAAACCTATATAAATTATCAAAAAACTGAAAATCTAATCAACTTAAGAACTCTAGAGGAACACTAGAAAACTGTAAAACCAAAGAATACTAAGTAATTCAAAAACTCGGGACCAAAATAACTCAAAAACAACAACTAGAGAACTGGAAGTCTAACTAAAACGAGAATCTGAAAAAAATAAAACTGAACTAGGTAACTAAGATCTAAGGTGGGAACTGAGACACGCAGACAGGAACTTGAGATCGCAGGTAGGAACTGGAGACACAGACAGGACGTTGAGAGCGGGGACCTTGAGACACGGACAGGAAGTTGAGCACGCAGACAGGAACTGAGGCGGGGCGGATCCTACCAGCTTCTGCACCTAGGCTCTGTGCGTGCTCGGGTTCATCCTTTGGCCGGCCCGTAACTGTCATGATTTGTCTTTGGATGAACCCGGACACAGCACGCACACACAGAGCTAGTTCTTGAAGTGAGTTTTATTGCACAGAATGATGAGTGAATGACGAGTGGAACCAGAGTCTTTATGGACGGAGGTGAAGGGTGCGGAAGCTGGCTGGCAGGAGGAGCACGGGAGACTGACCCGGAGGAGACTCGGGAGCGGAGGACTTGAAGGCTTGAGCTGAGTAGCCTGACTGGGGAGCGTAGGACTGAGGAGCCGAAGACCGTGGAGCAGAGTTGCAGAGCTGAAGACCGTGGAGCGGAGTTGCTGAACTGAAGATCGTGGAGCGGAGTTGCTGAACTGAAGATCGTGGAGCGGAGTTGCTGAGCTGAAGATCGTGAAGCAGAGTCGCTGAGCTGAAGACCGTGGAGCAGAGTGGATTCTTGGAGGTGCAGAAAGGCGCGGGCGCAGGAACTCTGGCAACCAGACGTAGGAAAATCTCTGGTTGCTGAAGATGTTTCTGTGCAGCCGAGAGGATTCTTGGAGGTGCAGACAGGCTCGGGCGCTGGAACTCTGGCAACCAGACGTGGGAAAGTCTCTGGTTGCCGAAGACGTCACCGTGCAGCCGAGAGGATTCTTGGAGGTGAGGGCGCAGGAACTCTGGCAACCAGACGTGGGAGGATCTCTGGACAGAGGCGCAACAGAGGATGAAACAGACAGCGACTGAACGGGAGTGAACACTACGGGCCGGCAACGAGAGCAGAGAGAGGTATGTTTAAATAGAGGTGGGACCAGGTGGAGGCAGTTGCGGGTTAATTGCAGCCTGACAGGTGGAACCCATCAGGCTGCGCATTAACGAGAGAGAGGGAGAGAGGCTCAGCATGCAGCCCTCACGCTGCATCCTGACAAAAGCACTTTTCATAAAAAAAAAAAAAAAAAAAAAAAAAAAAAAAAAAAAAAAAAAACTCTGAAAGTGCTACAGGTTAAAAAATTAACAACAGTAAAAGTAACGATGGCAAATACTAAAAACTCAAATCAGTGGAGAATGCTTGTTTAGGGAAATCGTTAAGGCTTTTCTAAAAGCAGCGGGTGTCTGGAGCGGTCTCAGGTTGTCGGGGAGGGAATGCGGGGCATCTGAGGACAATGGCCGTTTACCCAGTTCCTTTCTGCTTGGTAGAATTATCCTTTAAACTAGACTTGTTATTGCACTGGGAGTAATGGCTTCTTCCTCTCTGACTGGCCTGTCAGCTCATGTCGGCACAGCACCCGTTTTACTGAGGGTAATGTCACTCTCTTACCAGATTTAGCAGCATCTTCACATGGTCTGTTGTTTTTGTTCTGGGGAACATATTTCATAACAAAAACACAACTCCTTCCTGAAGAATATGATTGCTGAACACTCCTATGGCGTTTCAACCAGATTATAGATGAACACAAGGAAGCAGTGTGTTTGAGGAGTTGCCTTAAAATACATCCACACGTGGGCTAACACATCGTGATATGACTTGGTCACATTGGTTGGAGGCCTCTTAGAGTAAGTAAACTGCTGATTTTGAAGAAAGTAATAACAAAATTGTATAAAATAGGGCTGGGCAACGATTAAAATATTTAATCGCGATTAATCGCCCTGATTAATCGCGATTAATCGCCCTGATTAATCGCGATTAATCGCATTGTATTTACAAACTCCAAGAATGAATTCAAAAGTAGTGTAAAGAGCACTTTTATTTTAATGTTCTGCTGCCATATGAACAAAAGTGTTGTAACATTTGTAGCACTTATTTTATACTGGATATTTTCAACCCATCTATTGAATTTAGTGCACTAGTTGATCTTTTCTTTATAAGAGAACAGCAAGCACTGCAGCCAAAATATGGCCTTTTTTGACCTGCTGTATATTAGCCAGTCCCTAAGCTTGATGTATCATGAAACTGTTGACCTTTTGGGTTTTGTGTTTTTTATTTTATTATTACAATTAAATAATAATAATAATAATAATAATAATAATAATAATAATAATAATAATAATGTTCAGTGTTTTTTTGCTAATCCACCTCTTATATATTTCAATCCTTATGTAATTTTGTCTGTGTTGTGTGCACCTGCCTGTTGCTTTAATCCTATAAATTTCCCCGTCGTGGGATAAAAAAAGGATTAGCTAATGTTATCTTATCTTAAATAACACTTTTTAATATATGTACTGGGTTCTTTCAAGGTCTTAATTACATGTTATGTGTGGGCTCCAGTAACATCCATCCATCCATCCACTGATCTACCTGGATGTTCCCTGGAGGACTGAAACGCCTCAGTCAGAGACATCAGTCTGTGGGTCTGTCGAGGCAATGAGAGAAGTTTCGTCTCCTCTCTCCGTTTCTGGGGCTCGACGTTTTCATGTTTTTTCACGTGCTTAGATAAATTTGTTGTGTTTCCACTGAAATGAACCGGCTTTTTACAAAACATACAGCTTGATTTCATTTACGGTATTAAAATAAAGCCAAACGGTGCTACTTCCCCTGTTCATGTTTTTTCGCTGCTGCGTTCTCTCTCAGCTGTTTGTTTGTCAAGTTTGTGTGAGAGCTGAGTGGGCGGGCCAGGCTGAGCCTGCGTGCTGATTGGCTGGCGCCGCTGAGCCATGTACGAGAGGGGAGGGGGAGCGGGAGAGTGCTGCCGTGACAGCGCGCTGCAGTCAGCGCGCCTGCTGACTGACACTGACTGAAAGCACGTGAGCAACATGCGTTAATGCGCGATAAAATAAATATCGCAGTTAATAGTGTAATGAATTAACGCGAAATTAACGCGTTAACTTGCCCAGCCCTAGTATAAAAACATCTCTCTCATCATTCTGGCATTTACAAATCCAAATAATTTTGGACTGGCCTAAAACACTAAATATCTAGTCAAGTTTATTATCAGGCAGATGGTGGGAAAAAACAAGTAAAAGACAAAAAAATAAGATCTGGTGAACATTGGTGAAAAAGAGGGTCTCAGTTTATTCCACTTGAATATTTTTGTATTACTCTAAACAATCTGAAAAGACAGTTTTTTTCAAGTGTTGAAAATCCTGGTATTTTAACCCCTTTTTTCCCCACATTTTGTCATATGACAACCACAAACTTCAGGGTATTTTATTGGGATTTCATGTGATAGACCAACACAAAGTAGCACATAAATGTGAGAAGGAAGGAAAATTATATGTGGTTTTAAATGCTTTTTACATGTAATGATCTGGAAAGTGAAGCTGATATGTATCACTCCAATTTACTCCAATCCCCACGAAAATATCTAGTGCAACCGATTGCATTCAGAAGTCACTTAATGAATAAAGAGAGGTCAAACTGTGTGCAACTTAAGAGAACCTTAAACAGCAGCATGAAGACCAAGGAATGCACCAGACAGATCAGAGAGAACGTGGTGCAGAAGTTAGAAAAGGTACAGTAGGACAGGACAATACTATCCACCTAAACTGACAAGAACTAAAACATATCAAAAACCATGCCTGATTCTCCTTCCAGTCACACCCAATGGCATGCTGGTCTGTCACTAAAAATCTTCCTGGTTGTTACAAGGCATGATGGGAAATATTCAAGGGGTATTCCAAAAAAAGGTAAAAAAAAAAACAAAGCAACTGGACTTGTTTTTCGTAGCTGAAGATGTTTCGCTTCCTTTCCAGGAAGCTTTCTCAATTCAAAAAGTCTGGAGTAATGTGGAGTAACAAGCTTTATACTACTGCCAAACAAAGGCCTTGTAATGGCTTAGATAACATGCAAATTCAAACAAACAGGTCCACCCCTTAGTAACGGGCGGTTGTTAAAGCCATTAAGCCAGCAGATTGAAGCGAAACTGGTCCACTCCTCTGTAACGAGGAGTTGTTAGGGTTGTTATTGGCTTGTCTTAAACGAGCGATGTTTTGATCACTCATATGAGGAGGGGTAAAATATTCAGGGGGTAAAATTAGTGTCATATATTTAAAAAAAATAGTCCTTTCCTTTTACTCCAGAGAAAGAGGAAATGTCTGTTCTTCTTAGAAAGAGAGAAAGAAGCATATCAGAGCCTCTCATCATCATAGCTCTGGATGTTGAAGAAAAAACAATTGAATACCATCCACTTGTCTTTACTCACAAAACATCCTACTGTTCCTGTTTTTGGTAATTCAAAACATCCGATCCTAAACGTCACACACTAACTGTGGTTCCAGCCCCTACTGGAAGCAAGAATTTAAATAATCTTAGGAACTGATTTAGCCACATTGTAAAGTCTCTGCAGTAAAAATGTCAACGTATACGGCCAGTCTATAGCCTTACCAGGTTTATAATAATCTATTTTTCTTATTTTGGGATCTATTCATTTCCCAGCAAGAACAAAAACTGTCAAACCAGATTTATCTTCACTGTGGTTAGTTATCTTTCATATCCCCGTGAAGGAGGCGTCTGTTGCTGAGTTTGCTGCTACCTCGTCATGTTTTAAATAAACATCAGCAAAGTCATCACTGATCACATGTGAGCTCAGCTCCAAGAGCTCAGCGGGAAACACAAGTGTGAAGTAAAAATAGCTGCAGTGGCAGCAAGAAAGCAGACCTTCTAGTGGGAATGTTGACATCCGCCAGCGTGTACAGGGGTGTGAGGCTGGGCACAAGGTAGTGCAAACGAGGGAAGGGGACCAGGTTCATGGCAATCTCATTCAGATCCATGTTGAGGGAGCCCTCAAAACGCGCAGAGCTGTAATCACAAAAAAAAATTAAAAATAAATCACGCTGACTCACTAGATTAAAACGTGCAGAAAGAAGGAGAAAATGAATTTGTTTTTTTATTCTCAGTTTATTTATACAGTGCTAATTCACAACAACAGTAATCTCAAGCAGACCAAAGGGCCCAGTTCAATCCAAATTCATTCCAGTTTATTCCAACACAGCCTGACTCAAAACAGTCATACACAGACTGAGCTTTAAATCCCTTAACGCTGTTCAATTTCACAATACAACAGACTTGAAATAACATAAAAGATAACTAGTGAAAAAAAAAAAGGAAAACAAACATTAATCTATGGCTTAAATAATCCTGTTGCTGTTTTTTCATCCTACATGTTGAGGCTTCCGTAAAACTATACTAAGTAGAACTGGGGTCAAAACATTCAACTGATCTCATTTATAAAAAACTACATAAGTTCTATATACAATTTTGCGTATTTCCAAAAGCCAAAAATGGCGTGTGCCAAAAAACAAAACTTGATTTATAAAACCATGCGCACACACAGCAGCCATTTCCCTTTCTAAATGACAGCTGTACCTGAACGTTTGCGTATTAGGTTCCACCTCATGTTCTGCGCTCAACATGCCCAGATTTAACCTTAAATGGTCAATGCAAAGCAGCTCATGAACTGCAATGCATATTTAAATAAATCAGGTGATCATAGTTATTTAACTGTTAACTATGGCAGCCATGGAGTAAAGAGCAAATAATCTCTAGAAAAATATCTCTGAAAGACCTTTATTAAATGTTTAAATCAAAGATAAAAGAGCAAATGTTTTCCACATTAAAAGAAATTGTTAAAAAGTAAACCTTAATATGGTCTTAAACGTCGGCTGACATCCTCACGGATGTGTGTCTGGATCAACATTTTGTGGCGGAAGGAGGCAAGGAAGGATGAGAAATTCCCCCCGATGATGAAGATTTCCAGCCCTGTTGCTTTCCTTGTTTTATTGTTTTGTTATTTTTGTGTGACTAAACAACACCAATAAAAGGAAGAGAGTTTATGTTCACTGCAAAAACGGAACTCAAAATAAGTAAAATTTTCTTAAAATTAGTGTATCTGTCCTTGATTTGAGCAGATAAATAAGATGATCTGCCAATGGAATAAGAGTATTGTACTTAAAATAGGAACAATTCATCTCCATCGTCTTATTTCAAGTGCAGAATGTCTAATTATCTTATTTTAGGGGTCAAAATACTCATTCCATTGGAAGATAATATTATTTACCTGCTCAAATCTAGGACAGAAACACAAATTTTAAGAACATTTTACTTACTTTTAGATCAGTTTTTTCAGTGTTGTAGTTAAAGCAGAACAGACAGAGCAGAGGGCTTTTATCATTGTATTCTTCCTTTCTTATTTGTGCAAGAATTAATAAAGTGCTGGTTGAGCGAAAATCACAGATCTTTCTATAGTCGAGAGCCGAGTTATTTTTATTCAATTATTACTCCTCATGAGGTGGAGCCATTCTACCTAGCTGGAGCCATACGACATGGACAGCCAAATGACGAGGAGATATAAGGTTTCTGCTGAGGAAGTTCAGTGACAAGTTAAGTTGAGGTTAGGAGTTTGGTTATGGCTATGCAGGCTTAGATGCTTTTGCACTGATGACCAGAGAGCTTGGGCATGTGATGTCATTCGTGGTTCAAGCTTGTCAAAAGGTCTGGCTGGTGCAGTCTACTCTGACTGAAACATGTTGGAGGACTCCGCGTAGCGTTCCCTTGGTGCCAGGAGAATTGTTGGGTTCAGCTGAGCGGACCGTTTAGGCAAGACAGACTAGAGAGAAGCTTTCAGCCCTGAGCAGGTGTATGCCACCTCCCCCTTCTCAGGGGTCGAGGCGTCCCTCTGCTGGCCTTAGTGTTCAGCCGCCGCCTCTGAGTTTTGCTAGGTCTGGTGTCGTCTACCCTCAGGATGTATAGCTGAGACCTGGCGGGGAATATCTGACGGCCCAACCAGGCAGACACAGGCTGCAGACTCTGGTCTCCCCCCAGGACCCCTAGGGGCCATGGAGCAATACAGCGATGTCACCTGGCTGGCCGTCGGATATTCTTCCCCATTTCTTCCCCATTTGTAGCTCAATATTGGGCTGCTCACGCTGTGGATCCATGGGTGGTTGCCACTTTGATCCATGATTACAGGCTACAGTTGCAACAACGGCCCCACATCTCGCATCGGGTCAAGACGACTGTAATCCCTGACTCCATTCAAAGCCTGTGCCCCAGACCAGGAGCTTTCTGCCCTCCTGGCGAAGGGAGCAATTGAGGCAGTGGAGATCCTCTGCAGCAACCCGGGGGCTACTATTCCACGTACTTCGTTGTGCCGAAGAACACGGGCAGGTTTTGTCCCATCTTGGATCTAAGGGGACTCCATCAGTATCTGAAAACGCTGTGCTTTTACATGCTGACAACATTAGAGGTTCTTCAGGCTATTGCAAGAGAGGATTGGTTCACGTCAATAGATCTGATGAATGCCTATTGTCCAGGGCAGTCAAAAGTAGCCGGTCAACGGCGGCAAATCGCCGTCTATAGCAGCTCTTGCCGCCGCCTACAATTCCCCGATTATATAATGGAGCGATATTTGTTGCTTCTGGTTGAGCACGCAGGAACCAATCCGAGCTCAACTCTGTGAAAAACTATTCTCGCGCGACGCTCGAGGAGAAACAGCCAAGCGAGCGCACAGCACAGCTGGTGTTGAGCATGGAATGAGCAGGTTGAGCGCGTGAGCAGAGAAGGAACTGAGCGCTCGCGAGACTGATTTTGAGCACGCGTGTTGTCTCACTGCGTGCTCGGAAGTTAGTAAATTGTCATATATTCACCTAATCTGATGTGTTTTATATGGTGCTAGTAATTCAAATTCAACTAATTTTATGCAAATTTGTTCAAAAACTTGTTAAAACATGATGATAACATGTGAAAAAATGTTTTAAGAATAATAATAAAAAAAACAAAGGTTGTTTTTTGAAGAATCGATCATTCACTTTTTTTTGCTTTTTATTCAATTTAAAACATGCACTCTGACTCTATTCTTTAAATAATCACCCGTCTTGAAAGCTTTCAAAACACATCAGGGAGACTCTATTTTTCAAAACTCTCCCCTTCGGGGCTCGGGCACCGGCATAAGTGCACCCTCCTACCTGATAGTGTGTGGCCTGCTACTGTAAAAAAGTTTGACTGCCCTGATTGTCATGTGCCTGCTTGCAGCACATGTATATGAAGGCTTTAGATTAGTGCACAGAATTTACTGTGGGCATGAGTCTATCATCAAAGGAGCGTTCTCAAAAAACTGTCAACACAGTAACACATGGTGACAAAAAGCTGTCGCTTCATGCTTGCTCAGTATGAGGAATTGCTGCAAAGCCATGTACAATGCAGACGACTCTCCCTGTGGTTCTACGCTTCTCCAGGAGTGAATCTGCTTGTCGGGACTTTGATGCAATCAACTGGTTCCCTTAGATAGGAAATTTTGGACCAATCTGTATAATCTGACCCAATCTGTATAATATGATTGAATTTGACTTTGTAAAGTGCCTTGAGATGACATGTTTCATGAATTGGCGCTATATAATTCCATCCATCCATTTTCTGACCCGCTTAATCCCTCATGGGGTCACGGGGTTGCTGATGCCTGTCTCCACTGGGTGAGAGGCGGTGTACACCCTGAACAGGTCACCAGTCTGTCGCAGGGCAACACAAAGACAGACAAGACAAACAACCATTCACGCACACACTCACACCTAAGGACAATTTAGAGAGACCAATTAACCCAACAGTCATGTTTTTGGACTGTGGGAGGAGCTGGAGTACCTGGAGAGAATCCACGCATGCACAGGGAGAACATGCAAACTCCATGCAGAAAGACCCAGGGTTGGATTTGAACCCAGAACCTTCTTGCTGCAAGGGACCAGCGATACCCACTGTGCAGTGCTATATAAATAAAATTGAATTGAAAAAAGATTCTTGATAAACCAGAGGGCTTCAACTCCAGTCCCTGAGGGTCACTGTGCTGTAACTTTTATATGTGCCTTTGCTTCAACACACCTGAGTCAAATAATCAGGTCCTTAGCAGTACTCTGGAGAATGTGACTCAATACTGAGGAGCTAATTCAGCCATTTGATCCAGGTGTGTTGAACCAGAGAGATATTTAAAAGTTTGAGGACACTGGAACTCGAGGACCGGAATTAAAGATGCCTGCCATAAATCAAGCCTGAAAGAAAAAAAACACACTCTACAGCTTTCTATACGCAGTCAGGCACGTTGTATTTAATAACCTAAATCAGATCAGTCGATTTAGCGAAGCTTTCTCTCATTTTACATACAGTGAAAGTTATTAAGTTTTGTCTCTAAAGAGTGTTTGGTCAAAAAAATTATTCACGGCCCCTGATCAAACCACCATGTACAGTGGGAGGGGGAAGGCAGAGAGGAGCTGCCTGCAGAAGATGACCTGAAACGGATCTAACCCAAAGAGAGTTTCACCATGGCTGAGGAAAAAACTTCCTCATAAAGCTCTAAATCTAACCTCTGTGAGGCGAATTTTGGAGCAGATCAGACACTCCTGTCTCTCCTCTCCACTTCTGCCCCCCCTCCCCCCTTTAGCATTGCCATTAGTTCAGGTTGATCTCTGATCCAGATATTTATCCCAGCTAATTATTTTATCCTTAAAAAAATATTCAAGACATTGTTACATATTTAAAAAGAAAGGGTGCTTCAGTAAGTCAACCACAATCATTTAGCATCATTCAGAAATTATAGTTTCAGTACTTTCATACAATACGTTACTGAAAGTAAGCACTTTTTGCCTGTCTATAGAGCACCAAATTGCATTTTTAAATGTTCTTTAAACCCAAAATGTTCATAGAATGTGTGCAGTTTCATACCTGGTAATATTCAGGAGCAGGTTGGCCACTATGTTATTCATTGCATCAAAGGGCTTCTCTGTTGGACTGAGGGAGCCCTGTCCAGAAGTCACAGTGCTGTCTTTTCTTAGCGCCGACCCGGGTTTTGCACCATGAGACATAACACTGATCTTGTTCACGATGTCCACCAAAGACTGTAATAAAAAAATAAAGAAATAAAACGAGGAAACACAAACAGTGTTTTGTTTATATAGATTTACGCGAGAAGAAGAGAGAATGAAACCTGGTTTTCCACAGGAAGGACACAGTCTGCATGCTCCGTCAGCTCTCTCATGGCAAGGACACTGTTGTAGGGAGATGTGATGACATCATCTTCTGCTGATGGATACATGGCGGTGACAATGCGACAAACGTCAGGAAATTCTTCCTCCAGCAGGCTGAGGACTCTGGTCCCCAGACCGGACCCTGTACCTTTAAATCAGGACCAGTGTGTTAATACACATTACAGAAAAGAAGGAACTGGCAGCAATTTCTGGGAACATCCTTTAATCGATGCCATGGGAGAAAGAAAACTGTTTTCAGTGACTAATAACTTATTTCCTGGTTTCAGTGATATCCATCTCTGTGAAAGTGTGAAGCCATTTTTAGTTTTGGTGAAACCAGCGCTCCTAATTCATCAGGAAAGAGGACAAATAAACAGGGTTCCTACAGCAAAAGACAAGTTAAATTTAAGACTTTTTAAGACTTTTTAATGCCACTTGAAATAAAAAGTTAAGACCAACTTCATAATAAACCGAAGATAAAAAAAACTGCTTGCAACAACTTTACCCAAATGTTTATTTTAACATAAAACATTACTTTCTGGTCCAATAGAATGTTTCAAATTTTAAAAAACTTTCCATATAGGAAGAAAGCTAAAAGCGCATAAATGACAGATATATGTTTTAACAATTATGGAACTGAATTCATTAACTTTGTTTTGTTCCCTGGTAAAATAAACAATAAATGTGTTTTAAAAACAACAACATAATCAGTGCTAACTCCTTTTGGCAGCTATGGCATGGTACTGCAGGCTTTCTTCAGTTCCTCCTCCACCTGTTGCAACTTTGCCATTTTGTCTTTATATCGCTTTCTTAGCGTGTTTGATTTGGTGATAAGTTGTGCCATCACCGGGCCAGCCGTTCTTTCGTCACTTTGTCACCGTGTTCAAAGTCCACAATACCTCTGCTTTTGTTCCGCCAAACGTCCGGGAGATTTGTTGCTATCTCACAGTCATCTCTGACATCACTGTCGTTGATGTTGGAGATGGCTGTGGAGGCATTTCAGAGATGAGGGTGGAACAGAACAGATACCTGCTATTTCTGGGTAACTCGATTTGGACGCCTGTGTGACTCCACTGCCTTGATTTCCATCGTGCCGAGCTTGAATGATTTCTTGCACAAAATGCACTGTGACTCATATACTGGTACTGGTTTTAGCCATGCAGAAAACTCTTGGCTGGATAGCCAATTTTTGTTGAATTTACACTTCCCCATGTTGTCCAGATAAAAAAGTGGCGCATCTCCCCAAAGTCCCGGCCACAACATAATTTTTATTGGTTTTGCTATTGGGACAGAACCAATAAAGAGTACAGCGAGCCATTCATTAAATAAAAAAATAAAAATGTTTCAGTTATTTTAATGCTTGATATGGATTACAAAAATAAAATCCTATTTATGACGAGTAACAAATTTAAGACCTATGAATGAATATAAATCAATTAAGGCCTTAGTTTTATACTGAAGAATTCAAAGCCTTTTAAGACTTTTTCAGGTCCAAACCCATTCAGATCAGGCTCTAACCATCTAAGTTCCAAAAAAAAGTAAAAAACAAAGCAACTGGACTTGTTTTCCGTAGTTGAAAACAAGTCCATCCATTCAAATCCATTCAACTACGGAAAACAAGTCAAGTTGCTTTGTTTTTTACTTTTTTTGGAATGACCATGACCTGGATGACTGAGAATCTTCACCAGCACTAACCATCTAAGGTAACAGTTTACCCATAAGCTTTTTTGTCGTTGTTTAAGAAATCCAACCAATTTTCAGTGAAATGAGCCAAAAATGCGATTGATTTGAATTGCAGTTTGATTTGCAATTTTATGAGGACTTCACTGGGGAAGCGTGTCTTTCGGCAGGAGATGCACTCTGACCGAGTAAAATCAGTTCCAAAGCGTTCAGGAATATGCAAAGCTGAGAGGCTCTAATGCCTAAAACAAGAATGTTAGTCCTTTCTGAATCACTGGATGATCACTGGCAAACCTAACATTAATTGTAATACACGTCATTTAAGGACACTTTTCAACAAGAAGTTACACAATTGAAAACAACATTGAAATACAAACATACCAGGTGTGCAAATACATAAGAAATTACCAACTGGAAGTGCACAGTTGTAAGAGTAGCAAAAACAGTAGAAGTCCTGCAACACAGCACCAAAGGGAAGTAAAAGACAGGTGGACCCAACTCTGGGAGCCAGAAAGAGATTAGTCATCCCTCCATGCAAGCCATATGCCCCGCACAGAAGTGGGTTGTAAGTGAATGAAATGAGCAGCATAACTCAGGCTAGAGTGAGACGTAGGGTACTGAGCCCCCTACGTCTCACTACATCTCACAGCATTAATCCAGCTACATCACTATCACTATCTCCAGCCACATAGACCAGGCCCTTGACCCAGGACAGACCCACACAACCCCCTGCCACCAAGCAGAGGAGAGCATCCAGCACGTACACTCAATACACTAAGTTACTTTATGCTGGTGATGATTCTCAGTCATCCGGGTCATGACCAATCCAAAAATGGCTAACCCTCCATCTGATCTAGGAAATTCCGTTGCATGTACCTTGTGTGTATAATGACAAATAAAGCCCCACATCCATATGTGTTTCCCACCAGAGGGGCTAGGATACCAGTGAGATGTTTAGCAATGTTGTAAGTCACAGAGTTAATGCTGCTGACAATGGGTCTGCCTAAATCACAGGCGGTAGAAACAGTCAGGAAATAACTTCAACAAGATGGTAACCTGAACAACAGGACTAATTTCACAGCGGACCAGATCTGTACCCTACTGGACCTTTGTCTTTCCACAACCTACTACAAGTTCACTTTTACAGACAGAAGTATGGTTGTGCCATGGGATCTCCAGTGTCACCGATTGTGGTCAATCTTTACAAGGAAGAAATGGAAAAGAGAGCCTTAGACTCTTTCAGAGGAACACCACCAAGCCACTGGTTCAGACATGTGGACGACATGTGGGTCAAAATCCAGGTAAAAGAAGTAGAAGAAGAAGTAGACCCTCCAAACCTGTGGGTACCCTAACTGGGCTTTTGTCAAATCAGCAAGAAAATCCAAAAGACCCGCTGCAGAACATAATGGTGAGAAGAATAAACGCAAAAACATCGTCATCCCATATGTTGCTGGAGTCTCTGAAAAACTCAAGAGGATTTTCTCCAAACACAAAATCCCAGTACATTTCAAACCAAACAGGACCCTCAGACAGAGGCTGGTGCATCCCAAGGACAAAACCCCCAAACCTAAGATGAGCGGAGTGGTGTATGCAGTTCAGTGCAGTGAGGAATGTTCTGATCTTTATATTGGAGAAACCAAACAACCTCTCCACAGACGCATGGCTCAACACAGGAGAGCTACCTCCTCAGGTCAAGACTCTGCTGTCCACCTACACCTAAAGGACAAAGGACACTCTTTTGAGGACCAAAATGTTCACATTTTGGACAAAGAAGACAGATGGTTTGAAAGGGGTGTGAAGGAAGCCATCTACGTCAAGAGAGAAAGACCAACCTTAAACAGAGGAGGAGGCCTTAGGTTCCAACTCTCAAAAACTTACAACACAGCTATAGGATTAATTCCAGCCAATCGTCAACTTAACTCTCACCCTCATTCAGGTGATCAAAACATTGTTCCTTTAAGCCAAACCAATAACAACTCTAACGACTCCTCGTTACAGAGGAGTGGACCAGTTTCGGTCCATTCTGCTGACTTAATGGCCTTAACGACCGCCCATTACTAAGGGGTGGACCTGTTTCGATTGAATTTGCATGTTATCTAAGCCATTACAGGCCTTTGTTTGGTAATGGTATAAAGCTTGTTACTCATCGTTACTCCAGACTTTTTGAATTGAGAAAGCTTCCGGGAGAGGAAGCGAAACATCTTCAACTATGGAAAACAAGTCCAGTTGCTTTGTTTTTTACTTTTTTTGGAAAGAAGTAGAAGCTTTCACCAGACACATCAACACAAAGTTTACCAGAGAGGATGACGACAACAAGCTACCCTTTCTGGACTGCTTGGTAAGCATGGAAAGAGATGGAAACCTCAACACTTTTTGATTCTCATTATCCACTGGAACACAAACTTTCTGTCATAAGAACCTTACACCATCGAGCCGAACATGTCCCCACTAGGACATAAAGGAAGGAACAGAAACACGTCATAGATGCTCTCCAAACCTGCAGATACCCTAACTGGGATTTTGTCAAATCAGCAAGGAAATCCAAAAGACACGCCACTGAACAGAACGTGGAGAAGAACAAATGCAGAAACATTGTCATCCCATATGTTGCTGGAGTCTCTGAAAAACTCAAGAGGATCTTCTCTAAACACAAGATCCCAGTACATTTCTGTACATTCCAGTACATTTCAAACCCAACAGGGCCCTCAGACAGAGGCTGGTTCTTCCTAAGGACAAAAACCCCAAGCCTAAGATGAGCAGAGTGGTGTATGCAGTTCAGTTCAGTGAGGAATGTTCTGATCTTTATATTGGAGAAAATAAACAACCTCTCCACAGACACATGGCTCAACACAGTTACCTCCTCAGGACAGGACTCAGCAGTCCACCTGCACCTCAAGGACAGAGGACACTCTCTGGAGGACCAAAATGTTCTCATTGTGGACAGAGAAGACAGATGGTTTGAGAGAGAGGTGAAAGAAGCCATTTACGTAAAGCGAGAAAAAAACAACCTTAAACAGAGGAGGGTTCAGGTTTCAACTTTCAAAAACTTACAACACAGTGATAGGTTTGATTCCTGTCAAGTTTCACCCCAATTCACATCCATGCAAGTGACAGCATTCCTCCTGTGAGCCAGGCAAACGATGAGCCTAACAACTCTCCATTGTGAGGGCCGACCAGTTCCAGGTAAATCTTCTAAGCTCTAATGAGGCCTCACCAGCAGGTCTATAAAGCCTGGAACTCCACATTACTCCAGACATTTGGAACTGAGAAAGCTTCCTGGATGGGAAGTGAAATGTCTTCAGCTTCAGAAAGAAGTCCAGTTGTTTTGTTTTTTAACCTTTTTTTGGACTGAGTTACTTTATCCAAGCACTCTAAAATATGACAAGTTCACCTTACTCAAAAAAATCCAGGATGCTGATAGCCTTGAAAATTTTAAGTAAGTGCAATGCATCACATTTACTTTACTTAAAAAAGTATTAAAACTCATTGCCTCAAAAAAAACAACAATTTTTTTAGGTTTGCACAACTCTATGAAAATAATAATTTTGAGTAGACCTATTTCCAAGTTGTCAATCATTTAATTCTGCATTTGTAATTCGACAAGACTTATTTCTCAGGACATTGGTACGGTTTATCTGGGTGACACATAATAGATCACGGTGTTGAACGTATTGTATTAGGGAGAGCTGTATTAAATAATATTATACATACATCACATAACAGCAAATTCGCTCAAGGTTTTGTCGGGCCACATCCATGGCTAAAAAAAAAGGAAATTAGCCAATTAGGTTAAACTGATCTGCACAAGTCTCCCCCTTTTTCAAATACTTGATTTTCATGTGTGGAATCAACTCACAGTAAAGTTATCAAGCACAGTTTACAGCACTTATTCAAAATGAGTATAAACAACAAGTTGACGAGAACTGAGTTATGCTCTCTTGAAACCTTAAATAAAAATGAATCTTATGTTTTACAGTGAGATATTCAGGGGATAACTGGAGGGTAACTAAAACAGATTTACAGTAGCAACAGAAAGAAGGTTAACATTATAACATTATGCATTCAGATGACATGTCCTAGACCCAGGGAATATATGTAGCACAGAGAGAAAACCATAGAGCTCCATAGATGAACTTCAGAGCTACACCACAGCTTATCTACCCTGAAGATGACAGTGAGTAACCATTGACTACTGCAAAATATCTGTCATACAAATAAGAGTAACCCCCCTCAAAACTGTATCAACGTTCTAGACGATTCAATATAATGCAGTGTTCCAGTGTCTGATGCAGCACCCCAGTCTAATAAAACTAACACAGAGGATTCACCATCAGCAGCAGCAGCCAGCTAACCGAGTGATTACTCCCAGTAGTGCTGTCTCTCTTCTTTGGTCTGCTCGAAATTATTAGTTATTCAAAGAGCTCATTTCTGTTAAAGAGTGCAATTAGTTGTTCTGCAACAACCAAGACAAACAACAAGGGCGAGTCAGTACATGTGTCTTCTTTAGCAGAGGGCTGCAAGTTTGCAATCCGTTAGTGTAGTGTGCTGCCAATAGTGTTCTTGGTAACTGTGACTCAAGCTGCCTTTAAATCATTAACAAGCTGCACCTCTGTAGTTGTTTCATGGAGCTCCAAACAGAGGGCAAATAATATTTCTGTCATTTCTGAATAATTACAACCACAGCTGTAACTTTTTCTCCGAGCCTCCTGCTAATCATCTTGCAGCCCATTACAGCCACGTGTTGATCTACCATCATGCCTCTGATGTCCTCTGACAACCCTGATTCTGCACATGGTGGTGGAGAGGTTGGGATGGAAGACTCTGGTTCAGGGGACTCAAAAAGGGGTTCACTAGTCTGGTCTTAGGAAATATAACATCTAACCAGTCTGGGGACGCCATTATTTCTGACCAGGTTGTAGAAGATGAAATTTCAGCTGGCATCCAATGTATTCCTGTCTGATTTTTCTGTGAATATTCTCTGTCTCATCATATTACAATAAACCTGGATGAAGCCAAACTTGCCAAACCGCCAGAAAAAACAGAACAGCAAAAGAATGACGGGTCAAAAGTGTACATACATTTCCCCTAATATTTGTTAAAATTGCCCTTTAAATAAATTGAGTTTCCTTCCATCAATTTCTTACAATAGTTTGCAGGACATGTGGTCCATTGGGCATGTTTCTTTGTTGGGTTGGGTTTTGGGCTGAAACATATCAGGTCTTCACTGACTGTGGGGGGGGGGGGGGGTTCTTTGGCTCCTCACAACTACTACTGAGCATTTTTCTTATGGATAAACTTATAAACACGTCTATACAGATAAACCCTATAATTAGTTTTGACTGCCACTAAATATATCTTGTATTAAACAATACTGGATATTTTCCAGTGATGGCGTTGGTTGTTTGTACCTATGATAATTTTTCTGTTGGTTCTGTAGTTCTTTCTCTCTTTCAGCAGGTGTAAAAGGTCCGAGGATGTTATCTTGAACTCTCTTTTTCCTCTGCTCTATTTTTGTCACATTTTCTCCCTTTTAACATTTTGCGTCACCTTTCTCTCTTCCTTTCTTTCTCTTTAATCTTTCCATTTCTGTGTACATTGATTTTGAAATAACTCCAAAATAATGTCCAATAAGATTTTTTTGCATGTACATCAAGTGGAGCACTATAGCTAAAGCAGTAATGCTCAACTTGTGAAAGTAAATCTGTTGGGCTGTCTTTGGCATTAAGACAGCACTTGCTACACTGCCAGACAGAACACGCTTGTATTAAAAAAAAAAGAGATTTTGGCCCATTCCTCCTGACAGAAGTGGGCCCAGTTTGTAGGCTGCTTTTCAGTTCTGTCGACAAATTTTCTAATAGCCTGAGTTCAGGGTTTTGTGATGGTCACTCCAAAACGTTCACTGTGTTATCCTTAAGCCAGTTTATAACCAACTTGCTGCTATGTCGTAACCTGACTCAAGCCAGACGCATGTCGCTCTGCCTAGCTTCACTCACATCCATCTGGGCCTTATCAAAAATTCTTGCATATGATTGGATAAGCCACTTGTCTGTCATCTTTATCGACGTGCTATTTCAACCACTCACACCGAAGGTAACCCGTGACGCTGATGAGAGCGACGCAGGAAAAAACAACAACTTTTTTTTAATGTGTTTGCGGCTCTAGTGGCACGTGTTTTATTGACAGTGAGCTGACAGGAAGAGGGGGGAAGACAGGCGGCAAAGCGCCGCAGGTCGGAGTCGATCCCGGGCCGACCGCGTCGAGGACTAAAGGCCTCCTAATATGGTTCGCGCTAACCGCTAAGGAAAACAAAACTTGCCAAATGTGGTCGGGAGAAGGGCGAAAACATGGTTTCCACCAACAAAAGCCTTCAGAGGCGTTCTCTGATGTTCTTTTAATGAAACAATATTAGGTAGATTGGACAACACGGAAGAAATAGCAGCATCAATGTTAACGCTTGCTTCCTCGACAAGCCGCCATTGCTATCAAAACAGTCTCACGTCATGGTCGCATCTCCACTACGTCACATCTATGAAATGCCAGCCCTGCGTCCTGATTGGCTAGACAATAAAATTGGTTGGAGAAATCACTTTCTATGGGCGATGTCCCAGATGTATGTGAGTGGAGCTAGGCGGAGCAACATACAGCTGGCATGAGTCAGGTTAGCTATGTCGAGGATCATTGGCCATTTATAAGACTCTTTGTATCACAGCTTTAACTTTTTGAGATGATGCTTCAATATTTCCACATCAGCATTAAGTATTCCATCTATTTAGACAACAAATACATGTATCTGTTGTCTGAATAGGTGGGATACTTTAATCTAAGCACAACATTCCCTCCTATGACAAAAACCCCACAACATGACACTGGCACTCCTGTACTAGTGACTTGCCCATGTTTCCCTTAAATGTAAGCAGGCCACTGTGGCCAAACATCCATTCTAGTTTCATCAGACCACAGTAAATGTCTCCAGAAATTATTGTCTCTATTTCAGGCTTTTGTTTTGCAATCTGTAATCTGACTTTTACTGCCACCTTTAGACTAATGGCTTCTTTCTCTCTGAGTGTCCTTCAGCCCGTGCTGGAACAGGACTCTTACAAGCTTCATCTTACATTTACACAAGGTGTTTAGCTTTTGTTCTGGAACTGAAAAACAAGTTTCACAATGAAAACACAACAGTACGATAGCTGAACATCACCATGGTCTTTATGCGCGTGTCTAATTATTTTAGCAGAAAATGTGGAGCCATCAGGTACCAACAAAATCATTGAGGTACATCATTCTCTTCCTGATATCTTGCCTGATTTCAGTAGCTTTTTTCATGGTGACACATAAACAAGCAGTATTGAAGTGATGTCTTAAAATATAGATGTGCCTGTGCTCAACTCAAATCTGGTGAATTAACCAGAATCAGAAGCTTGTAAGACATGACATCATCGTCATCGCCAAAGGATTTACCATAAATATTTTAATTATGCTAAAGCCTGTTAAGAAACAGAAATCATTTGATTAATCCTAACTGAAGTGAATCAGAAGAAGTCAGGGAAAAGGCTATCTTGATATACAGACACTTCACTTGCGTTGCCTGGTTAGTGTGGTGCCGATTTATGGCAAGTACACTTCACGTACGTTCACAAGTAGGGCCATTTCAGGGTGTGTAAATATCAAGTTTCAGACGCTTTTATGCAGAAATGAGTATAAACTTGTTAATCCCTTCATGCTCTGTTGTATTCAACAGTGGTAATATATGTTCAAGATCAATGCATTTCTCTGAAAATTGTGACTTGTGCAAACGGAATGGCTAAAGATTTTATCACCACGTCTATGTCTGCTGTGAAAAAAAATTCCCCTTCTGGATATTAAAACCAAAATTGAACTGAATAATCTTTGTCAAGGAATCTGCAGCATGCTTTTTTCTTTTATAGTCCACCTTTGTTACATATAACTGTATAGACACTTGCATAAATGGGTGTTTTGTATGCCATCAAAAATAAAACTGAAATGATCCAAAACTAAAATGCATAAGTCAGATGTTACAGAAATCTGGAAATAGGCTTCAGCCAGTAAAAGCTTGATTGGAGCATCTTGTCTCATATTCATAGATAAACATGAGCCCAAGATTACCAAGCCAAAAAAGATGTGAATATTGGAATACATGGACATCCTCTGTGCCGCAAAATGTGGTCATTTACACAGGAGTTGATCAGGGCGTGTCAGTAATTACCTCCTCCCATGGAGTGAATGAGAAAGAAGCACTGGAGACAGTCGCAGTGTTCTGCTGCCTTCCTCAGTTTGTTCACTATCGCCTCCCTGTAGGCTGAGCCGTACGTCAGGTGGCCAACAGCCCTGGAAGGAAACTTTAAAGATTATTATAGTGGTACACTATCTACATGTCTGTTAGTGGAAGGAGGAATTCTAGGACTTACAGGAATGTATTTGTTACATTACAGTCACACGACAGAATGCACGTTTTCTTTACATGAATTTCATGCAACAAATCAGCACAATGAAGCACATAACTATGGAGGGGAAGGAAAACAGTACGGTGTTTTCATTTTTTTCTGCAAAAAAACCCCAAAAACCTGGAAGAGGAAAACTAATAACTCAAAATAAAATCCAGGGCTACGCTAAAGCTAGCTTAGAATTGGCAGATATGACCGACAGACGGCACTCAAAACTAACACTTTCACAGGAAGAACATTGCAGGTTTTAAGGGAAGATAAGGGTAAACAAGACACACCTTTGGTATAACCTTGGTCATACAAATGTATGTTTTATTGCCGTTAAAACTGTTTGTCTCCAAGAACTAAACCACAGAGAAAGAGGCTGAAAACGAAACACTCACGCAGGCTGCAGCACTCCCACAGTGCATTGCTTAACAGGGACGAGCCCGACCCAGCCCATCCCTGGCTGTGATCCACTTGTCAGGCCATAGGGGTCAGGTTTTACAATATTTTATGTTTTATTGTAGGTTTGTGTTCACTTACTTTGGAAACGTTGCATTGTAGTCATGTATACAAAGCAACTGGTATTGAAAAGTCTGGATGCTGAACGCTTTTAGGGGAAGTCTGACAACAAAATATCCCTCCTTTAAATGAGTAAACACTGCGATAATGCGCTCATGGCATATCCCTCAGAGAAATTCACCCCTTTAATACTATGAAAGAGAGCGCTCATTTTACAGATTTTACACAGCAAAATGCCATGTGGGTGAAGGTTTACAAATGATACTCAAGCGACCCATTCTCCTGAAGGCAGCAAGGAGCTGCGCCATAAGAAGCTGACAGAAACACTCAAGAGAAGCGTTATCGATGCAGTTGCAGTGCCATGCATGTTTTAATGTTGCAGACCACAGTTTTTCTCAAGTACGGTAGTTCAAAATTTAAACTGGTATTGTTGTGCATTGTTGGTGTAAATTTTACCTTCAGGGAAATAGCCACCAAAAGGATCGCATGCCCCACTTTTGTATATATTGCTTTCAGCGCCCCCTGTCAGCATCTACCCCCCCCATTGACAAACCCTAATTTAGATCAAAGCATTTTCATGTTAGAATGACCTAGAGCTTTTGGCAAACTTAAAAATTGCTATTCAGAGTTACTCTCCGTTGATTAAGCTCTATTTAAAGAAGAATTTGCAGCAGATTCAGTGTCTAAGCTAGTAGAGACATACTCCAAAGACTCAGCTGCAAGTGCTGGACAGATGGTATTGATTCAGGGAGGATGAACAAAATACACACCATACTCTGACTGAAAACACTGTCATTTTATTTCTACTTCCCAGTAATGCAAAATTTTTCATCAATCCATAAACTTTAAATAAAACCCATTAAAGTCTGTGATTAAAAACCTGACTTAATGTAAGAAGGGATATGTCTCTTTTTTACGGGCATGATAACTTGCTGTTTAATGAGATCATCTGACACACTAATAGCATTTTGGACACTTTTTGAGTGGTACACAATGTTCATAATTTTTCACAGGTTCTGGCTTGATAAGGTCACATAACTGGATAATGGCTCAAGTTAAACTGTAAAGTTGGAAAAAAAAAAAAAAAAAAAAAAAAAAAAAAAAAAAAAACTGTAAAGTTGAGTTGTTTTGCAATAGTGATTTTGTCAGCCTGACACCTGGGAGCTCAATGAACGACAACCACCAAACAAGGCGCCAGTGGATTTTGTGACAAAAGAAGAAGATTATATTGAGAATTCAAGATGTGCTTCCCTGTAGTCTAAACTTACAGGTTGAACAAGCTCACTGTTCCAGGAGGAGAAAAAATTAAAGTAGCTTTAGGTGGGAACTCCCCTTTAATTTGCCTTAAATTCTTTTCTCTGTGAGTCACCAACAGCTCCAGCTCACGTTCATCTTTTCTTTGGTTTTTAACAGTAGCTGTCACGCGGCAGAACACATGCAGGGATAATTTTCACACTTCCAGTAATGAAAACAGCTTGGTCTTTTTTTTTTTTTTTCCTTCTCATTTTTTGTGGTGCTCGTTGCCTGTAATGAAAGTAGGGTGAGAGGAAGGGGCTTAGAGCGAGGAGGAAGACAAGCGGTTAAGGTATACGACCCAGAGTCAAACCTGGGATGAACGTGTTGAGGACTAAGCCTCTGTATATGGGTCGCCATACCCGTGCACAAGTGGCGCACCCACCGCTTGGTCTTTTGTATATAGTACAGTAATACAATTAACAACATATTATATTAATATTTATAATAATTAATAATTACAACCTAATAATTATATTATCTTAAACTAACCTACAATAAAGTTTGGCTTTCAGATTTCTTTGAACATCTACAGCATAATAAAATGACATCTTTATGGAAGATATTTTAATCCCTTGAATCAAAACCAGTATACTTCAATTAGATCCATTTTCTTCTGTACCTAGCCTGGAGCACAGTACCATTATAAATCAGTATGTTGCAACAGCACGTGTGAACGATTGTAAAACAGTTCAGACGGGATAAAAAGGATTGCTCTACCCCGTGACAGCTCAAAGGACTCCTGTGGCGAGTCTGTCTCTCACCAGTTGTTGCCTGAACCAGACACGTCTGTGAGGAGCTGAGTGCTGTCGAACACCTCCCTCAGTGGCCCCTGCAGGATCCCGTTGACCACGCCCTCCTCCATATCAATCAGGACCGCCTGTGGATGCAAGCGTACATTTCAGCACCATCACACAGTGCTAGCACATTCCTCCAGTCACTGCAGGCATTTCAGAAATAAGGTTCAGAAGCCACTGACTGCTGAGCTCTTAAAAGCAAATAATTCCTTCTTGGAAAATCGGCTGTGATTGAACAGAACATCCACACAATCTCACTATTTCTGTTCCTTACAAAACTACTTTTAAATGATATGATTCTGTCATAATGCGTACTTTACTTGGCACTCACTATGATACTAGCAATAATCTGCTTATTCTCTTTTATTGCAAATATAAATTCCAACTTTCCAAAAAAGATGAGAAGTTATCTAAAATAGGGTTGCAGTGATTAATTATTTTAGTAATTGGTCACACTAGCAATTAGTTTTTAATCAACTAATCTTAAAGAGATATTCTTAGTAAATTAACATACCACAAAACAAAAGCGTTTGTTTTGAAGTTGTTCTGCTTTACTTTTTTTCCAGTGCATCTACAAATTCAAAATCCTACTGTAGCTTTAAGGAAACATGACAACAAATGGAAAATAAATGAAATGGTTAACTTTCTGCCCACCTTGCCCTACAGACCAAGGGTTTCATTTATAAAGCTTGCATATGCACAAAATGGGGCATGAAATGTACGTACGTCACTTTCCACGCAAAAGTTGGAATCTAATAAAAAAAAATAAAAAAAACCTTGACAGGAAAATGTGCAGTTTTCATGGCAACTCTGACCCATGCGTATGTTCATTTTGGAGAAAATGGAACTTGCCGACACAGATGGTAAAGTAGTGAATTGAAGCCAAACTGCTTGATGATTCCTCTAAGATGTTCAATTTCACTCCATATCAAACTTTAATCATAGATCATATTGATCACAAGTATTCAAAACTGCAGTGTTGTTCATTCTTGCACTGGTGACTAGGGCTCGGTATCGATTCATATTTCAAGAATCGATCCCGATTCTCAAGATTTAGAAATATTTTGGATTCAATTCAGTCGGATCACAAAATGGATTGCTGGTATGAAAAAAAATTTTTAACTGTTACCTGAATTTCATGACAGTGTAGTTATACAACATATTGATACTAGTATCATATTAACTTTTAACTGTAAACTAATAAAGTAATAGTAGCTAATGGTGACAGTAAGGACCAAACCCTCTCCCTGAATGTTAAGACAATTGCTTTCACAAACATGCTGAGGCAGAATACCCAATCAGATCCAGGGTAGAGATACCACCAACGATATCTACAGCTTCTATTTCTATTAAATTCAATTCAAATATTATTTATTAAACCAAAAAGGACGCTAAATTTGGACACTAACCTGGTGCATTATTAAAAACCTGACATTAAAAAAATCCCCTCCCATACTGGAGTGTCAAGGCTCCTAAGACGTATGTTGCGTCCACACTGGCATTGTTGTTAAAACAGTAACAATGACAGCAACGCTGTTCTAGGCCATATTTTGTGCATATAAACAGAGCTAAAACATCCTGGAAGATCTTGCAGATGGGCGTATTGAGGAAAAGACAGTTCAAATATTTCCTGGCCATTAATGGAGGACTGGACAACATCTCGCTCTAGATTCTGAGCATTGCATTCTGCCATAACATACCAGGGAAAGTGGCTACACCTCCCTCCCAGGTCCTGAAAGGCAGCTCTCCAACCCTCAGAGCGATAAGGAGGTGCGCTCACCGTTCACACACAGGCAGCGCCCGGCGCCCATCAGCTTCCTAAAATGCTTTCATAGTTTTTCTTGTCTTAATAATCGTGGGGGAAACCTCTGATTCCTCCTGGTCTCCATCCTCTGAATGTCGATCTGAACGCACAGCCACAGAGGAGTTTCAACACTGAGCACATTTTAACAACTTATTTTAATGTAGTCATCATAGTAGCTTATTCCTCTGATTTTCACATTTAATCAACTTCTTACTGAATTTTTCTCACAGTTTCTTTGACTTTTCTCTCTGGTCGCCATGTCACCATGATAAAGAAACGATCAGCTGTCCCATTTTAATCAACATTGACAGTCATGAGGCGCTTTGCATTGGCCACGTATGATTGAATCTGGGCAAGTAGAGGGCAGAACATGAGGTGGAAGCAGGTACACAAATGTTCAGGTACTGCTGTGATCTATAAAAGGATAATTGTGTGCTGGTGCATGGTTTTATGAAGCTGAGTTTTTTTTTTTTGTTTTTTTTTTCCATGCACGGTTTTCTTATTGGCATACGTATACTTTTAGTAAGGATTCTACACAACGTTTTATAAATGAGACCCCAGATGTGGGACAAAGGGTTTATTTATGTCTAAAATGGAAAGGTGTGTGAAAAGTGGTACATAAATCAAAAAGAAAAAGAAACATTTCTTTCAATTAACTCTGCCATCCCCTTATACAAAACAGACTGAACCAGTTCTCCAGGCCTCTCCAGGCATGGTGCTAGGCCTGAACAGCTTCTTTGTATTTGCAAAGAAAAGAGTTATTACAGTGTTAAAGACCCCCCTAACCTGCCAGGACACTGTCAAAACACCAGACGTGCTTGTTGTATTTAGAGTCTGATGGTAGCTGATATACATGTTTAACTGTTCATTGAACTTCAAAAATGGCTGCAAAGCATTTCACTAGAAGCTTGTTTCAATGCATTCTCTGTCTGGCTAGTGCACTGCTGATGAAGACCTATCTGTCTCTGCATTAAAGCTCTTGCGTTGTTTTGGTGTGAAGTGCTGTAGATCAACAAATAGTTGTCTCGCAATTGGAAAGTTGTAGGTTCTACTCCAGCTTCATCCAGCCCCATATCCATGTTTGCATGTACAAGGCACATGCAAACAACAAGGTTGCTAGGGACTTACTCTGGCCTTCAGATGTTGGATCCTCCCTCCAACACAACAGTCTCCACCATCACTTTTCCTGGAAGCATGCGTCAAATATAAAAACGGTTGAACCTGCAGCCATTGTGTCTCCACCTTTCTGTGTATTGAGGGGTAATTACCTCAAATCCACGTTCCTGAAGAAGCTACTGAGGGCCTCGTCGTATAATCCTCTCTAAGGAGGAAAAAAGACACAAGACGTTAGGACGGGCTGTGGTAGGTATGGGTGTGTTTACGACCAAACAGTACTTCTCGGATTCCCTTAGAGAACAAATTGGGCTAATTTTTAAAACTAGGGGTGCTGTTCTGATCCACCTAATTTATTACATTGCTGCAGCTGTGTTTCCTGTTAGTGTTACAGAAAGACACAAACTATTTGACAGAATACTTTAAAACTGCATTGCCATGAAGGTTAAACCCAAAGATAAATTTAATTATGAGGAATGTAGAGTAATATTTACATTCAAAACGCTGAGAATATTGGAAAGAAGAGGAACTGCTGCTGAAAAAGGAATAAAGAGAAGTATAATTGCTTGGTTTACCCATAGCCCTACCTTGATCACTCCAGCACCATATATTGAGACTAACATCAGCATCAGCTGAGATTAGCCATTTTTGAAACGGGACCTTTGTCATCAATACTGACAGATTCCTTGCATGTAAACAAACAGGACTTAATATGTACATAGGTGCAGTGTAAAAAGTCATCAATCCTGAAGTGAGCATCAGCATACGTTATTTTATACTTGTTTGATCTACTAAACACTATGGTGGTTTTAGCACTTGCTGCAGAATGTGTTAAATGGAAACATAAGATGCTACAGTGGGAACCGTATCGCAGACAAAGCTGGCCAATGGCTGAATGATTTAAATGTGAAAAGGAAGAACTGAAATGCATGTGTCCCCTTTAAAAGGTTAAGAAAATAGAATTTATTTTTTAAAACATTCTTAGTGAAAATCCTGCTGTGGACAGATCATTATTGATGACAACATGGATTTGATGACTACTCTCAGGATCACAATTGAAGTTGGCTGTGCACTGCAGACTGGCTAACACTTGTGTTCTGTCTGAATACCCTTACTGGGTAAGGACTCTAGCCAAAGCGGAAGTGCGTCAGCGGTCACCATGATAAGGGCTGTCTGAATAGTGCAGTCAGTAAGAAAGGAGGTAGGAAACATAGCCTGTATGCTCCCTGCTGGGACTAGTTTTGCCAAGGAACCCTGTGACGTCCCTTACCTTCGGAAAGAAGCATTAAGGTATCCCACAATCCTTTGCTTGACACGACATATCAGGACAGCCCCCACACGGAAATCAACGAAAATGTCCGGAGAGAAGAGATTGCACAATTTGTAGGTCATTTTCGGAAGGCTGTAGGCTCGGATTTGACTTGCATCTTCCATGTGCGTTTCCATCATGTAATGACATCGGAGTTAAAGGCTGTCCAAATTCTGCACAGCAGTCCGAGACTCTTTTCTCCCCATTACTGTTGACCCCATGAAAGGTCAAGGAACAGAAAGTTAAACTACTTAGCATGAAAGCATAATGTTGGGTTAGGACGGAGAATGAGGAGTAAAATGGGAAACATGAACTAATGGGCTTAGAACATCTGAGGGTCTCATAAATGTTCTAGTATTAACCTGTGTAGAGGGTTCTAAGGAGGACTTTCAGAAAAGTTCTCTCTAATTTTAAACCCTTGCCAGACCCACAGTAGGCTAATTAGTGCCATCTAGATTTTTCATGCCAAGCATGTTTCTGCGAGAGTAAAGGCATATAGCTCCCAAACACTAGAAGTCCTCTGACAAATGTTTATGGCTATTTAGGTTAGACGGATTAGACCAAATAAAAAAATTAAACAAATTTTCTTCATTTATTTCACTTTCCTAATTCTCAAAGGTTTACACACATTTGCGTAATATTTGGTTTTATTGCCTGTTAAACTGTATGACTTGGATCAGATGTTCAAGTTCAAGTGTTGCAAGAAGAACAATACTTATTTCCAGCGATAGGAACTCGCTATTTCCGCAGACCCAGAGATTTTGGACAATTCTACGCTCCCTTTGGAGCGTAGAATTTTTTTTTAACCGCCACTGTGGTAAACCCCCCCCCCCCCCCAAAAAAAATCCACGGAATGTTTTTTTTTAACTTTAGATTTTAAGACTTTTCCTAGATTGGCCAAAGCAATAGAAAAAGTTAAATGTTGCTTTTATTCACAATTCCATGTAAGCTGAACAAAAAAAAGGTACAAAGATGGTCTTCAGGTCAAAATGACCCGTGAGGCAAATAGAGTTGACATCAAGGTCACAGAGTTATTTACAAACCACAGAATGTTACAAAGTTTTAGTTGTGTCTCAGATCAATCAGTAGCAGAAGTAAACAAGGCAAATCAGGTGGTGTTCTCGCAGACTTCAGAAGACCACCTGTTATTTCCAGAGGTTATAAAGGTCCTGCATAACAGAACCCTGAATTGTGTCTGTGCTGAAGCCATGAATGTGCATTACCACACTGAAGAGGCTTTAGAGGTGATTTTCTCACATGTCCAGCAAGACAACTCTGATTCAGAAGAGGAAGTAGAGGATGTATCCGAAGAAGAAGATGGAGAGGAATACAACCCAAAGCACGATGAATCATCTTCAGAAGAAGAAGAAAACCCTGAAGCTGAAAGTAAGACTTTCCTTTCAAAAAATGGCAAACTAACATGGTCCTCAGCAGCATATGACCAACACGGCAGGCATGCAGAACAAAACATTGTAAAGATGACCCCAGGACCCACAAGGTATGCCGTTTCTCATGCCCAAGATATTGTTTCTACATTCTACCTGTTTATCACACCAGCAATAGAAAAAATTATCCTGGAGATGACAAATCTGGAGGGTTTTCGCAAATCTGGAGACAGCTGGAAAAAGATGGATGAGATTGACCTCCAGGCCTGTTTAGGGCTCCTAATCCTAGCAGGTGTATACAGGTCCCGAGGTGAGGCTGCAGCTAGTCTATGGGATGCAGAGAGTGGAAGGTCAATTTTCCGAGCCACAATGCCACTCAAACTCTTTCACACCTACTCAAGACTGATACGATTTGATGACTGTGAATCAAGACCAGCAAGACGTGTGACAGACGTTAAGAGAGGTATGGGACGAGTGGGTGGAGCGGTTGCCCTACCTCTACAATTCAGGGCCTGACGCAACAGTGGATGAGCAACTGGTTCCATTTAGAGGTAATCTGTTTTCATATTTGTAATAAAAGTGATTTTCACTATTGATTCTTTGACTGTTTTCTGTGACACTGATACTAATCACTGATGCTAATGTCTTTTGTCCAAAGGTCGTTGTCCTTTCCGGCAGTATATGCCCAACAAGCCAGCAAAATATGGGATCAAGTCATGGGTGGCTTGCGATGCCAAATCAAGCTTTGCTTGGAAAATGAAAGTCTCTACTGGGAAGTCAACCAGTGGATACCCAGAGAAGAACCAGGGGATGCGAGTTGTGCTTGATGTGACAGAGGGACTGAGGGGTCACAATGTGACATGTGACAATTTCTTTACCTCTTATGAACTCGGACAGCAGCTCCTGAAGAAGAAGATCACCATGGTTGGTACAGTTTGAAAGGACAAGCCTGAGCTTCATCCTGCACTGCTTGCGTCAAAGGAGAGAGAGGTCTTCTCCTCAAAGTTTGCCTTCACGCCCACCACCACTCTAGTTTCCTACCTCCCAAAGAAGAACAAGAACGTAGTTCTTCTGAGCACACTGCACAAAGACGGCGACATTAGTGATCGTGAGGACAGGAAGCCAATCATCATCCTGGAATACAACCGCAACAAAGGAGATGTGGACAACCTAGATAAGGTGATTGGAACATATAGCTGCAGAAGAATGACTGCATGCTGGCCCCTGGTCATCTTCCACAACATCATTGATGTGTCCTCCTACAATGCCTTTGTGATTTGGAGAGAGATCAACCCAACCTGGATGTCTTGTAAGCACAACAAGAGGAGGGTGTTCCTGGAGCAGCTAGGAAAGGCACTTGTAGCTCCACTCATTGAAAGAAGGAAGCATGTCCCCCGCACAGAAGCCTCAGCAGCAGTTGTGAAAGCTATCCAGAGTGCAGCAGCTCCTGATCAACCTGAGGATCCATCTACCACAGCCACTTCCCCAGCTAGGGCAAGTAAGAGGAAGAGATGTCAGTTCTGCCCTCAAAAGAAGGACTGTAAAACACATACTGTGTGCTGCAGGTGTAAGAAATATATCTGCAAAGGCTGTGCACTTGCATACTGCCCTACATGTGCTAATTAGTTCAATGGGTTATGTTATATTTCATATTTTTGTGCTGTACATTCTCTTAAATTGTTCACTGGAAAAAAGTAAAAGAAAATGAGACATTGAGATGAATAAAAATGCATTCAAAACTCCTTTTTGCACTTTATTTTCCTTTTATTAAGCTATAGAAATTCAAGTGGAGAGGGAAAACTCAAGTATTCACGCATTTTGTGGTGAATTGCAATATACAAGATCAAATTTGGTGTTTAAAATTCAATTAAGCTGCTTATATTGGGGGTTTAGTGACGACGGGTCATTTTGACCCGGAGGACACAGGGTGTATACAGAAAATGAGGACAACAGGAGGGTTAAGTACGTAACTCTAAATGCCCAGCTGTCTTTTGAGCGTGTTCGTTCGTACGTGCGCGCCCACCTTATTGACGTGTGCGTGCTCGCGCAGAGCCAGATCCCAGAATCTGCAACCGACCTGGTTCCCACACTGTCCGACTGAAAATAACATTTCAGTTTAGTGAACAGCCGCTCATTCAATGACACGCTGCATGCATTCATTTGCCGACATAAGAAAAAATATTTAAAGCGATCCTTTCAAAAACAACAACACAAAACTCCTGTTCTTCCGGAGTTCAGCTTACCTTGGACAACAACTGACTGAGTCATGACAGCACCGACACAGGCAATGTCCTGTAACACCAGCTACGCCATACGGGTTGTAATTACTTCGTAGAATCGAGACAAAAACGGCGTATGCAACACTTTTGAAAGCAGCGCTGTGTCGCGCCTTCACTGTGTTTGGTCCAGTACTGATGACGTAATCTCCATAGAAACGTCTGACGTAGAAACAAGCAGCGTCTTGTACGTAATTTTACTTTTCTTTGTGTTATTTATTTTTGTATGTTACAAAGAATATTCTAATAAGGTAAAAAAACAAACAAAAAAAAAAAAACAAGCACACACATACAAGTACTATAACTATAACTATATATATATATATATATATATATATATATATATATATATATATATATATATATATATATATATAAACACTGTTCAGTGTCCATTCTCATCTTTTTTAATTGATATGACTTCACCTGGGCAGTTATTGAGTAGAGTAGCAACTCCAATGGACTTCGAGGTACCATTTTGTCGCCCCATTGATTATTTCACAATCTTTCGATTGTCGTAGAATATGTTTCTTGTATAAAATTTATGTGAGCTTTTCGATACTTGCAAGACAGAAAAAGTGCTTTATGTTTGACCCTGCCTTGAAGACCTTTTGAGTTTAAATAAATAAATAAAAGGTTACCTTAAAAATGAAATGAAAATATAAAATAGAGAAAGATACCTTGTCTTTGCCAATAAAGAATGTAGCACTTTATAAAATAACAGTTAACAGAACAATAAACCTCTCAAACATTTTTAGGATACCCTCCAGTATGACCAAAACATTGTCCATTTTTGTCCTGTAGTAGCTGCTTGTTACCATGACACATTTTCCTGTCACAAAAGCAAAGGAACCCCTAAATCTGGCCTTCTTCCCCGCCTTCGGCCCCGGGGCATCACCAGCAAGTTTGTCCTCTGTCACGTCGTTTACAAATCGCACCTGTAGGTCCTTGCATGTCCTGTGCTTGTATGATGGGTGCGCAGCACGGCACGGTTACTTGCCGTAGTTTTTTCTCCCTCTTTCTCCCCAGTCTATGAACCGCGTCCGCTGCCCCCTCCATTTTCGGTGCCATTTGGGGTGAAACGATGAATGACATCTTATGTTTTCATCCTCTCTTTCTCTTTGAACCCATTAATGCAAAGGTTCCACCTTCTTTTATATCTTTCCAATTCCCGGGTTCTTTAATGCAGCTCAATGTTTTCCCAGGTTAGGTTTGCCAAAGCATTCTTTATTCACCGACTTTTTACAATCACCAATCTCCAACCTATTGTGTGCAATGCGAACACTCCTTCCACTGATTTCGGTCGTTATTTCTTCAACTTTCTGATCTTGTTTAGTCAAACAGATCGATTGGGGATTTGTATCTTTCGTGGTTTAGTTCAGCGATTTGGGGCCATCATACGGTCGTTTCACAGCTTACAAAGTTATTGTCTTTAGTATATTTACGGAGGTTCTGGTGGGTTAATTCCTGTGAATCGGTACTAAAAGATTAAAAGTTTGTCTGCCAACCACAGAGCGTTCACTCAGTTTGCCACATAGGCCCCCCCTCCACTGTTTTACCACCTAGGGCTCTCAAGTGGCACGTGACGTCATTCCTGATTACTATGACTTATTTGTGTCACCACTCAATGCCATTGGCTGTTCAGTGCTTTGAGTACACCACATATGTCTGATGATGTTTGAGTTGGCATCTGATAATTTGATGCTAAATTGAAGGACACAATCTGGGTGGATTCTAAAGAAGCCAGGACTGTGTTTCTCCATCCTCCATCTCTAAAATTTGACTTATTAAGACTGGTCGCACTTAAACTATACAGGTCTTCACTGAATAGAGATTATTCTAAACATAGACTCTTAAGTTTGATCAAGCTTGGTTATTCCCCTGGGGCCCCATTTGTTAATGATGCACCACAATACTTTTCTGTTTAGACAAACATACCTCATGAACCTCGGTATACAGTAGAGGGCATCGTTTCTTATTGTATAAAATAAAATAAGCCCCTTAAAACTATTGTTACATTGTCTAAAGCGCTTGAGCTGAACTGTCCCTCTGATATACTCACTTCACACTGTTTTCCCACCACCATGCATTAATCATGCGTCATAGATCCCGTCCGCCAGGTCTGCACATTCTTCTTCACTTCTCTGCACTACTTGCTGCTCTGGATAGTTGATCCCAATTTGATCCACCTTCAGCACACCCGTAACTCACAGCATCACTGCTCCATCTGTGTCATTCTCATTATTATGCGTGTTTTTTGTACAACAATTTATTGAGAAGAACCAGGCTTCTGATAGTTTAGAAAATAAACTGAGAAAAGACAAGCTTTTAATTGGATGTAATATTTTTTAATCACCTGATATAAACAGTACAAAAAAAGTTTTTAGCTTGATATTGTGGATAAAATGTGCCAAAGCAGACATATTGAGGACACAGAAGCTTACAATGAAATAATGTCTGTGTTTTCTGCACTGGTGAGTTTGAATAAAGGATGTCTACATTCTAAAAACATTCCACAGGGTATATCCTTGTCCTGAAATGTTTGCAATCTCATCGGATTTTAAAATGTTACTTTGATTTGGAGGTTTTGGTCATTCTCTTGGTGGAGAACAAAAACAGTGACTCAGACACAGAAACAAACATTAGACCAAATGAGCACACTCTTAGTGGATAATATTTAATAATAATAATAATTAAAAAAATTCTAGAATGGGTTTGGTCAGTGCTGTAATGGGACTACTGATAGCAGATAGCATTATGCTACAGGACAGCTTCCAATGCTGACAGCTCCACTGACCAGAACCGCCTTGCTGAGGCTTACATGGTTCTTGTTGATGGTCAGGTTCTTCATGCAGCCCACAAAGGGGTTCCTGGTGGCAATGCTGTCTGGGAGGAAGAGATCTGAGAGGAAAAGGAAATCATTTAGGAACTGTGGGACCTTGTTAGAACAGGAGAATGAAGAGGAGCTGCTGGCATTGCTTTTTCACCTGGAGCTCCACCGATAAACACTGGCTTCCTGGTGTCGGTAAAATGGGGGTTCACAGGTCCCACAACATGTTTGATCTCAGAGTCCACGTCCAGCTGAACAACATTGGCATCCCGGATCACTATGGGCAGAATCAGCGTTGGAATACTTTTATTTAGAGACGCTACTTTATACTAAAAACATTGGAGAAATAACTCAATACAGAAAAATTGCCATACTCAAGAAAAAGTCAGTTTGCAAGAGGAAACTAAGTCATCTTATACAGTCAATATTCCAACATCTAAAATACATAATAGGTCAAACATTTTGCAAGAAATGGTAATTTCTTAAAAAAAACCTAGATAATATAAATAGCAGTTAATTCTGGATTCTATGTCAAATATTAAAATACCCCTGGCTCCTGAAACAGTGCTTTCTATAGGGGCCCTAGGTGGTAAAATCTGCTGGAACTGTCCTTGATGTTTTAATTCTACCTTCTAAAGTCAGGCTCCTCCCCATTCTTGAGCAGTCAGTTTATCCCAAAATGATCTGTACCCCTGGCCAATTTAGGTTGAAACTAATCTTTTCATTTTAGACACATGTTTCTTCTGACTGGAGGTACTATTAATGTTTTGGAGCAGCCCAGCCAGTTACAACTTCAGTCTAACAGAGAATCAATAGAAGGACCAAAAGAGTTATGTCAGGGAGTGTAGCTCATTACTAAAGGTTACTGGAGAAACTACAAGGGAAAGCATGCGAAATGCATATAAGACAGATTTTACTTCTGTATTTTTTACACATTTTTCCACTAATTATTGGGAAGATCTGCAATAGACTGGCGACCTGTCCAGGGTGTACCCCGTCTCTCGCCCATTGACAGCTGGAGACAGGCACCAGCACCCCTCGCGACCCATACAGGGATGAAGTGTGTAGGAAAATGGATGGATGGATATTGGGAAGGTTATATATCATACTTAATAAAATCTGAAAAAAAGTATTTTCCTTCAAAGTTGATTCACCTTTAACATTTAAGATGGCCATCTTATTTTCTATCAGAAACAACATTTTTAGTTGAATTGAAGCAATTTTAGATGTTAACAAGCCAGGGGGTATAAATAATTTTGTAAAAATAAATACATAAAAAAATGTAAGAATAAAATCAGAAATGTGTGTACATCTAAGGATTTGTGCATTCTTCTTTGCAAAATGGGCCATGTTGCTTCACATTGGATGGAAAGCATCGGTAAACATACATTTTTAACTCTTAGCTCATTTGGATTTAGGTCTGGATGTTGACTAGACCATTCTAACGCATAAATAGGATATGATCTAAACTATTTTATTGTGGCTCTCGTTGCATGGTTAGAGCTGTAATTTTGCTGGAAGGTGAACTTCTTCAGAGTAAGTAAAAATTTTTTCAATATCAACTTTCATGCCTAGTTAGTAGATGCACAAATGTTTTTTTTTGCTTGCGCAATTTAGCGCTCCTTATTTGAAATCTTTAAAGATCCTGTTATTTAAAATCCCAAAAAAATACTTTGAAGGACAGCTTTGTAACGTAATAAATAGTGAGAATCTAAAGGGATGTGCATACAGTCTGTTCCTTTTAACTGTTTCCTTGTCATGTGAGAGGCTCACCTGTGATTCTGTGCCAGGTGCCGTCACATACCCCCTGTCTTTAAAGATCAGGTCCATAGTGTTTTGCATGAAGGTCAAAAAGTCAAGTTCTGGTTTTAACTGACTAGAGAACCTTCTTTTACTGTGTCCCTTCCATGGCTTCCAGTAGACATTAAACACGACTTCTTTCAACAATGGTTTACCTTTTGCCATTTTTCCATAAAGATCAGATTTTGTGAGAAAATGCTAATAGATGTGCCAGAGCAGATTACTTCACCTGAGCTGTGGCTCTCTACAACTCCTCCAGAGTAACCACAGACTTCTGGTTGCCTCTCTGAATAATGCTCTCCTTGGCCTGTAGTTTTTCCACTTATTTTCTTCGATAAACCTCTGAGGCCTTCCGAGAACAGCTGGATTTATACCAAGATATCACGGACTCTATTTACTAATGAGACGATTTATGAGGGCAATTGGTTGCGCCACATTTTATTCTGGGAAACTGGAGTACACTAGGTTGAATATCAAATCAAGACAATGTTTTTTGCATTAAAAAATGGAATATGAAAACCATGCATAATTTTTTTTATTCCGATATTCCAAATATGATCCACTATGTGTTTGTCTGTTATTTAAAATCCCAATAAAATACTTTGAAGTACAGCTTTGTAACGTAATAAATAGTGAGAATCTAAAGGGATGTGCATACAAGGCACAGTCTGTTCCTTTTAACTGTTTCCTTGTCATGTGAGAGGCTCACCTGTGATTCTGTGCCAGGTGCCGTCACATACCCCCTGTCTTGGTGATACCTTTGTAGAGAACTCATACCTGCCATCGTTTACAAGAACAACCACCTGAAGGGAAAAAAAAAAAGAAACATTTTGATCGACTGAGCTGACAGAGTCTGTCCTGTTCTCAAAATGCATGAGTCGGGACTCACCGCTCCTTGGTGAATGTACATTACAAAATAACCCTTTGCTGCACGGACATGTAGTAGCACGGCTGATGCCACACGAGGGCGCACTTCCATTACTAACTCGAACCTCAACCCCAGCTCGAAGGATTCATCTGGAGGGGGGCACACACAGCAGATGTGTGCAACAGATGTTTTGGATATCTGTACCTAAGCATGTCTTTTCACCACACAAGCCCATAACTTCGGCTTTCGAGCATGTGTTAAATCAGTCAACTTGTTTGGCTCTCTTTCAACCACAGATGGAGATGGGATTAGGACATTCGTTTCCCTGTCATCACCCTCTATCTCCCCTTTCTACTGACACAATTTCTTTACAGCTGTGCTAAAGATATCATGTTATTTCACCTAGCTACACATTTTTCCATGCAGACAAGTTTGTGGGAGACAGGGGAACTTGTGACCTGGTGAACTAACATACCAGATGGACAGTTGAAAAAGTATTCTGCTAATCAAAAAATACAGAACGTGGGTAGTCAAGGAGGGGGGATATATGCAATCAGCATCCTCAATATGAAATTGAGAACATCATATTAGGTTGTGTTAAGGTACAGTGTCGTGAAAGGTATTTAGGCCCTTGCAAATGTTTTATGCTTTTATGTGAAATTTAAATGTTTAGAAAAATGCAAAGAATTTTTACTTTAAGACATCAATAACCCTTGTAAATTCAAGCTGCAGTTTTCAATTGCTTGGATTTATTAAAGGAAAAAAGCTATCCAGACCAACCTTGCCCTGTGTTACAATATAATTGTCATCTTCTTTAAATCACGAAACAGCTGTCAGTCCTATTTGGAAAGCTGGTTTTTATGTCTTTATCCACATTCAAGTCCAATTTCTGCCAAATGTGTAGAATAGAGAACTTGCTTAAATAGAACATGTCTGCAGAAAAAACCCGTACTGGGGTCTTTCTGCATGGAGTTTGAATGTTGCATGCGTGCATGCGTGGGTTCTCTCCAGGTATGTCAGCTTCCTCCCATAGTCTAAAGATATCACTTTTAGGTTAATTGGCCTCACAATCACCATTAGAGGTCCTTAGATGGGAGTCTATGTCCATGGTTGTCCTGTGTGTCTCTGTGTTGCCCTGTGATGGACTGATGACCTGTCCAGGTTGTACCTAGCCTCTTGCCCAATGACCGCTGGAGATAGACACCAGCTCCCCCCCCCCCTCCCCAAGCGGGTATAGATGATGATGTAAATATAGATAGCACTGCAGATGCTGTTCATTATTATTATTTAGAAACATTAATGTGGAAAAAACAAGGCACATACCCAGAACCACATAGCCCCCCTGCTCTGAGAAATATGTTCCATCCTCAGAGGGTCCTTCAAAGCATGGACTGACCCCAAAAGTCTCAGCCACAGTTGACAGCCTTCGTCCATCAAGCTGAAGGTTCTTCAAACAGCCAGTAAAGCTGTATGCAGAGTTTCTCTAAAGAAAAAACAAATTAACAGGAGTTTCACTTCCACAACAGTGGTACGAAAAACAATGACCCTATTGCAATTGTTTATAACCAACAAATATTATAAATCAGATTTTCTGATATTTTAAGTTCCCATTTTGATTTATTTTTCAAGGCATTTTGTGTTAAAGACAACAACATAGCTCTGACGTGGAAGAAAAACCGATACATGATTCACAAATAAAAATCTAAAAAGTATAGTGCGCATTTGTATTCAGTCCCCCTTACTACATATTTTTAGAACCACCCTTTGATACAGTTCACCTACTAGTCTTTTCAGAAAGGTCTTTATCAGTTTTCTGTATCTAAAAACTGCTATTTTAGACAATTATTTTCAAAATAGCTTGAACACAGTCAGACTGGATAGAGAGGGTTTGAACAGCAATCTTTAAGTCTTGCCACAGATTCCCAATTGGATCTGGGCTTGGACTGGACCATTTTATACTTTGATCTGCAGCATTACGTTGTAGCTCTGGCTGCATTCTTAGGGTCAGTGTCTCACTGGAAGGTGAACCTCCACTCCAGCTCAAGTTTCTTGCAGCCTCTAATAGGTTTAATTCCAGTTTTACATGGTGTTTGCTGTAGTTTGCCCTGTAATCGGGTGGGTTACTGGTCCGAGCCCCTTCTCTGACCATCTCCATCGTGTCCTTGGGAAAGAAGATACTTTACCTGCTTTGCCCATTGATGATCGTCAGAGGGTCCAGTGCCGCAAATGTATGGCAGCGTCACATCCGTCAAACTGAAGTTTGATCTTATCTGAGCAGAGTAACTTCTTCTAATACCTTGCTGTGTTCCCTGTATGATGCATGACAAACTGTACACAGGACTGTTTATGACTCTTTCCCCACAGTCCCACAGTTCTGTCTTGTCAGAAATGTCTCAGACCTGAGATGTGGATCTCTGCATCACTTCCAGAGTCATCAGGAAGGTCTTGACTGCTGATTCATGCTCTCCTTGCCTAACTTGCTAGGTTAGACGGATGGCCGTGTCTTGGTAGATTTGTGGTTGTGCTATACTCTACTGTATTTAGGATATTGTTCTCTGAACTAGATTTCTCCACAACAGTATGCCCGAACAGGCTGCTCTCTGTCTGTATGATACTGTTTGTTCACTAAGGCCTCTGAGGCCTTTATATAAGAGTTGGATTTATATTTAGATGAAATCCTACACTGGTGGACTCTATCAAATAATTAGAGGGCATCGGAAGGCTCTTGGTTACACTGAATTATATTTAGGGGTATTAGACTAAAGGGGCCTAAATAGCAGAGCAACACTTTACACATTTGTATTTGTTAATAGTTTGTAGATGATTAATCATTTTTCTTGCTCTTCACAGTTGTCTTGTTCAGGTGGCAAATTTCCTTGTAAATGTTTAACTCGCATTTTACATACCGTATATAATAATTATATCTGTAATCAAAAAGAAATATCTAGATACTGCTTTGAAGCCCTTTCAAAGTAGTTTATTTTAGGTTTGATCAAATTCACCTGTAAACTTGTGACTCATACCTGAATGTTCCTTTGCGCTTTCCCAGGAGGAACACCTCCGACAAACAGGAAGTCACTGACATTCCAGGGAACATTGCCTGTCTGAACTCTGTCTTCCAACACTGTCAATTTGTCGATTATTAGTCGACCCATACTCCCACCACGGACACAAACAATCTGAAGTGAGAAAAACAAGTCATCAGTTTAAAACACGAGCGAGTGAACATCTGCCGTCAACATGCAAGGACAGACTATGAACTTACACTGTGCCATGCACCGTCATCATATTTCTCTTCAGTTCTAATTTGAACTTTTTTGTCTCCCACACTGAAACTAAATACAAGTTTTCCATTGGCCACAAACAGAGCCATAAAGTTGTCCTCTTGGTCATCGGATGCATAAAAGATTAGGCCGAAGGCTGATTGGATCTTTAGGGACAGAGAGATATGGAACCTGGAAGATGAAACACGTATCCAGTTATGCATGCCGAAACAAAAGCATACATGTATACAGCAAACTGAGCAGACAGCTTAGTATGAGCAGGTTCTGGACCTGACCCACCTCTTAGAAAGAGAATCGGGGACAACTGCGTAGTGCTGCCTGCTGTTGGCAACACCGCCATATTGAAAGGCTTGCCGTGTTGATCTTGGACTTGGGGAGAAGTAGCATGACTGGATGTTTGGCTCTGATGGCACCTGATCAGAGCTGGCCAGTTCCAGAACATGACTGGACTTATCTCTGGCAACCTGTGAAAAGCATTGCTAGAACTTATGACATTGCCAGCAGAAGAGCTTAAAAGACTGATCCTTCTAAGGTTCACTGTGGGCAAGGCTTGATTCTTAGTAAGCTTGGTAGCTGATTGAGTAAAACAGAAGAGTAGGAACAGACATGACCCAACGGACCCATAGTGTTTGTTATACCTTCTGGGACGGGCTCTGTTTGGCTTTCGAAGTTTCCCTGTGCAGTGACATCAGGGCAGCGGGAGGCCGCTGAACTGGACAGTCTTGCAGGGAAACATTCACCCTTTCTGTGTGCTTCTGGAAGTCTTCAGCTTCAATATCTCTGTCTTGTCTATAGAGTTATAGGGCAAGAACATCAATTACATTGGCACATACACACAGCAAAAAGTCAGTATCTATAAAAACTTCACTCTCAGCTTTGTGCTGACAGCAAACAGAACAAGGGCTCTGGAGTCAAATAGAAGGGGTGTTTCTCAGTGTGGTGGGCATTTACCTGTTGATGTACGTGTAGCTGATACAACCAGTGAAGTTTTTTAAGCTGCTGCTCGGAGACCCTCCATAGTAAAAGGTCTTTACGGGGGAATCGGAGGAGGACTTTGTGGCTGATGACTGCAACGTTTTCACCTGTCTGTCTTTGTCATCCACTAATAGTAAATACCTGAGGTGAGCCAGAATTAAGTAGTCAGAAACCTTTGCTTTGAAGTTCAGTTACATATGCACATCCAAAATATCAGAACATTGTATCATGCTAAGAAGAGGTTGCTGCCCACTCTGTACTTCTGAAATTACGACAGTGCCTTGCAGAAGCATTCATCCTCATTGAGACTGACTAGATTTTATTAGGATTTAAATTGATAAACCAACAAAAGATATTTCAGAGAGCAGATTCATGGAGTGCACAACTAAATGGCTCATGCTGGTACAGTGCTTTATCAAGTCCCGAGGACTCCAAAACCCTTTACACTACTCATATATTAAAGAATTATTTTTCTTCTTTGAGAATGTATTTTGGGAAAAACTGGTTAGTTTTAAACTAAGAGCAACATATATGCTCGTGCCTGTTATTATGTTGCTCACATAAAACTAAGAACAACATGTGTTATTTTGCTATAACTTGTTTTAACTTGTGGTGGGAACCTATGACAACGTGTTGTGGGAAAGACTGATTCTGTATTCCTTATTTTGCTTATATTTGCTGTATTCTGAGTTCGCAATGTTATTTTGCTTCACAAACTGCTGAGATGCTGGGAACGGTTTTTGTTTTGAAAACATGTTTTGGAAACGGGACGAACAGATCAGCTGAGAGAGAGAACTGGCCACTCTCGCTCCCATCTGATACTTTGTTTATGGGTATAAAAAGGAGGGAACCGCCCTCAGTCGATGAAGTCTACCGTGGGTCCGAGTGGACGCCCGGCCGCGTGGATTGTGCTCTTACCGGACTGACCGGCTTCCCAGTTCTGTGCCAGGGTAAGGGATGGAACATCACGCTTGTCTGAAAGCAATGTTGCTTTAAGTGCTTGCTACTTTGCGTGTGCGAAGTGCTTGCTGTTTTGTGTTGCTGTATTCTGTGGGGAATAATAAATATGGGCACTATTATCCTAATAGAAACAGTGTTTTGTTTGAGTCCTTATCTGTGTCTTGCCGATCTCTTCCAAACCTGAATAAAAATTTCATAAAACAACTACATTTAGTCATTCACACACTAACAGTGGTGAGCTAAAATGTGGCCACAGCATCCCTGGGGGGACAGAAATGAGGTTCCCTACAATTGGTGCCTTGGGAAAGTGTCTTTCCCAAGGACAAAACGAGAAGGTCAGAGCAGGGGTTTGAACCGACAATCCACCAGGTAAAGAACAAACTCCCAGGTCCTTGTCCCCTCATCACCCCGACTAAAGCTTGTCCTGTCAAATTCTTTACCAGGGTCTTCCAGAGATGCCAAAGACCTGTCAGTTAAAGTGGGCAGCCATGTCTTGGCAGGTTTGCATTTCTGCCATTCTTTATGTTTTCAAATGATGGGTTCAATAGAGCTGGGATGTTCAAACCTTGGGTTGCTGTTTTAGAACCTAACCCTGCTTTAAACTTCTCTCCAACCTCATCTGTCTGCTTTGTTGGGTTTCCTTTTCTTTCTGTTTTCCGATAATCTCTTCCACCACTTACTGAAAACCCCAGAGACCATTTTTAAACGCGATCATAAGATAAAAAAACACACAAAGTCTTAAAGGTGTTTATGTGTTTGATTTATGTTTTTCATGTATTTTTCTTTCCCCCTTGTGCTTCCTTGAACACTTTTCTCTGCAAATGCTTTTAACAGTCATGTAAGGCTCTTCTGCTTGGGTTTGACAATGCAGACCTTCTCTCTTTTCCTGGACCCAACCATTCAACCCAACTGTCTGTACAGCTCTGTGAAAAGGTTTTTACCCTGCACAGGTTTCTTCAGTTTTCCTTTTTTTGGTCACATTTTTAATATCAGACAAAGAATACCTGCGTAAATACAAAAAGCAATGAAACAATGCAGAAAGGCTGGGTGTCAATGGAAGAAGGATAAACTGCACATATGTTTGGAAAATTTAAGGAGACTGTCTTGCTCTGTACCAGAAATCCGTTAAAGAATCTATTTCTATTTGATATTATTTATAGCAGCTCTCATTGTTCCAGGGTGGTATTTAACAATTAATGCTGTTCTAAATCCCACTACCCCTGTTCCGCTCACTGCCTCAGACAGTAACCGTGAGACGTTTCTCTCCTTTTTTAATGAAACATCTGTTATAAGTTACTGGTATTTCTACTAATCGAGACCACTCAGTTGCCCCCACTGTTCCAGTTGGGTTCTTTTCTGGATGAAATTGTGCAACATATGAAATCTGCTTACTGTTCTTTCTACTTTCTTCCTACTAAGCTGTTGAAAGATGTTTTAATACCCTTCGTCCTAACAGGTTTGATCCTACAGTGTGTGGTGTACAGCCACACGGCAAGCACAACACACCACACATTGAGAATGGGTTGAACACATACCAAATGTTGTTCTAAATTATTTAAGCTAATTTAACCTCATTTCATATTCTTTAAGATGAACTTTGGTTCTCTGACTTATATCTGCAGTGAACCCAAGATTCACTGAATCATTCTTATGATGGTTTTCAACTATTTTAATTTGTCTTTTTGTTTTTTGTGTGCACATAGTTCCTTAGTTTCCTTAATCTTAATTTTGCTTAGTAGTTTTAGTTAAGTTTCACTAGCCTAGTAAAAAAATATATTGTTAATACACATAAATAACATTATATGTTTCCTGGATGTGCAATTTATTTCTGTTAATAAATTATTTCACTTGAAGAGAAATTGTGACTCATTTTATCCATATGTTTGCAGAGTTTGCTGTTAGAAGAATGCCAGTGCTTGAATTACTCTGTCAACTATTGTCTTAATATCAACTGCTTAGGCTGATATTCACTGGACAATGCCTAACAGACCGAGAGTTATTTGATAAACATTAAATAACTTAAAAAAAACATGCAAATTTGTACAACAGTAGGAAGCATAAAACCCAGCATAAATGTAGAGTAAACAAAGCTGCCCTCAGCCAAGAGGAGGTGCCTACCTTTGCTTGTTGACTGTAGCCAATAAGAAGTGTGTTTTTCCATCATTGTATTGCTTCTTCTGTAATTTGACCTTCGTCCCTCTGTTGTTCAACACTATTGCTCCCTTCTCCAGGGCAATGCTGAACTCATCAGACTAAGGAGGAACATCTTCTAATTAGTCAGGCAGCACAAGTTATTTGTTTAATAGTATACAGTGGGGCTGTATTAAAAACCATTAAACAATGTTACTTTTTTGCTGTTTCAACACATTGATTGAACAAATTGTCAGCAACAGAGAAACCATGTAGAAAAAGGAGGGATTTGTCTTGGACAACTCAGCTCCCAGGATGACATGGGTATTCAGACGTCTCCATGATATTCATCATATTTGTTCATTACTTTAGAAAAAAAACTTTATCAGTATCAGAAAACAAGACAAAAACTGAGGGTGGAAATGAAGAGATTTATAAATGGAATATGTTAATGCTTGTGTGTACTTGTATGTCTATCTTTGTGTGGACCAAAACTTGACAGGAGACCAATGTTGTGTGGACGATTGCCATTGTGAAGACATTTTCTAAGGTCCACACAATGCAAATTGAGCTAATGCTTAGGTTTAGGGCTAAGGTGTGAATTGAGTTTATGTTAAGGTTAGGGCTAGTTATGTACTGCAACCTTAGGTTTAGGGTGGGTTTAGGGTTAGGGCATAGAAAGCAATAGAAAATGATTGGAAGTCAATGGGAGGTGTGTGTGTGTGTGTGTGTGTGTGTGTGTGTGTGTGTGTGTGTGTGTGTGTGTGTGTGTGTGGTGGCTTAGCCCTTACCCCTTCAGTGTGGTAGAACAGAAGTCCATCAGGCAGCAGTGTTCTGAAGTTAAGTCCTCCTTCAAAGTTGTCAAACGGTGTGATTTTTGCAGTGGATCCAAGGTAGCTCTTTCCACTGAAATAAGCTTCACGGGAAATCTGTCACAGCACCAACACGCTTTAGTTTCAGCACACTTTATCCCTCAACCAGATCATTTAAATGCTGTGTATTTAAATAACTGGCTGAACTGCCAGTTATTTGACAACCGTCAGTGTGTGTTTCTCTGACAGTCTCATAGTTACAGTGTTCTACACAGCCACGGTCAAACACCTTAAAATAAATTCCTCTGGTATTGCAGTAGCAAGATTTCATATGGTAAAACTGACTAAATCTACAACCTTTGATCCAAGTTCAAATATGTACTGGGGAGAAAAACAACATGTTAAAATAAAATTGTTTCTCACAAAATCACTAGTAGCACAATAAATGGGACAACTCCCAACAAACCCTACATTATAAATGTTACAGAAGCATATTTAATCTTTTATATTATGTTTTGTGTTGATGAGTGTATTTAGAAATGTTTAATCAGTAAACCATACCGTCTTTTCTTGGGGTATACTTAGCTACTCTTCCAAGTGGGAAAGACAAGAAAACATACCCATCATCTGAAGAATATCTGTTTGGATCTTCAGAACAGACAGACATCTACAGTAAACGCTAGAATTTAAATATTTTTTACAAATCTTACAAACATCTGTTTGAGGACTCAAGTATGTATTTCTGGCACTCATGCAGATCATGATGGTAGGAGAAAAAATGGGACTTTAACTGAAATTGCATACTATGGTCACATGAAATGTGCACGTTGGGTGAATTTATACTGGAAGACTAATTTCTGTCTTACCGGCTAAAAAGTGTTCTACAGAATTATTAACATCATGAACAGGGAATGTAGAACCTTTCACCCTGTGAAAAATGATGTATTAATGTCAGCTTTTCCCCTTGTCTGAATAAACGGAGCTTTTTCAAATTAAAGTTTGGGTTTTATTTTGACTTTCCAGTGTCAATATACAGGTGCTGGTCACATAATTAGAATATGAAAAACTAGATTTTTTTTCAGTAATTCTATTAAAAAAGTGAAACTTGTTAATTATATTCACTCATTTCACACAGACTGATATAGTTCAAGTTTTTATATATTTTAATTTTGATGATTAGAACTGACAACTAATGAAAACCCCAAATTCAGTGTCTCAGAATATTGAATATTGTGAAAAGATCCAATATTGAAGACACCTGGTACCACACTCTAATCAGCTAATTAACTCAGCACACCTGCAAAGGCCTTTAAATGTTCTATCAGGCTGGTTCTGTAGGCGACACAGTCACGGGGAAGACTGCTGACTTGACTGATGTCCAAAAGATAACCACTGACACCTTGCACAAGGAGGGCAAGACACAAAAGGTCATTACTAAAGAGGCTGGCTGTCCACAGAGCTCTATGTCCAAGCACATTAATAGAGAGGCGAAGGGAAGGAAAAGATGTGGCAGAAAAAAGTGTAAAGGCATTAGGGACGGCCACACTCTGGAGAGGATTGTGAAATAAAACTCATTAAAAAATGTGGGGGAGATTCCCTAAGAGTGGACTGCAGCTGGAGTCAGTGCTTCAGAACCACCATGCACAGACATATGGTAGACATGATTTCAGCTGCCTCATTTTTTGTGTTAAGCCACTTTCGAACAGGAAACAGCATCAGAAGCATCTCGCCTTGGCTAAAGACAAAAAGGACTGGACTGCTGCTGAGTGGTCTAAAGTTATGTTCTCTGATCAAAGTCAGTTTTGCATTTCTTTTGAAATCAAGATCCCAGAGTCTGTTGGAAGAGAGGAGAGGCTCAGACTACATGTTGCTTAAGGTCCAGCGTAAAGTTTCCACAGTCACTGATGGCTTGGGGTACCATGTCATCTGCTGGTGTTGGGTCTAAGATCAAAGCAGCCGTCTACCAGGAAGTTTTAGAGCACTTCATGCTCCCTGCTGCTGACCAACTTTATGGAGATGCAGATTTCATTTTCCAACAGGACTTGGAACCTGCACGCAGTGCCAAATCTACCAGTACCTGGTTTAAGGACCATGGTATCTCTGTATTGTGAAGAGGAAGATGCGATATGCCAGACCTAACAATGCAGAAGAGCTGAAGGGCACAATCAGAGCAACCTGGGCTCTCATAACACCTGAGCAGTGTCACACACTGATCAACAACATGCCACACCGCATTGCTGTAGTAATCCAGGGAAAGGAGCCACAACTAAGTATTGAGTGCTGTACATGCTCATACTTTCAATGTTCATACTTTTCAGTCGACCAACATTTCTGGGTTAGGGCATTATATTGGTGTTAAGCATTTTCAAATTTTCTGAGATACTGAATTTGTTTTTTTTCCCATTAGTTGTCAGTTATGATCATCAAAAGCAAAATAAATAAACAAAACTATATCAGTCTGTGTGTAATGAATAAATATAATAGATAGGTTTAGCTTTTTGAATGGAATTACTGACAAAAATCTAGTTTTTCACAATATTCTCATTATATGACCATCACATGTATGGTAGTGTGATATGAAATGTATTTATTTAAAGCATAATTGCACATGTTTACTAAAAAAAAATGAGGACTTCTGTATATTGACTGACTAACTGACAAGTGGGGGCTGTAGTCCCAGAGGGGCCTTATTTCCTGCCTTAAAAATGTTATGAATTGTTCCCAGAGATGAGCAGGTTGTATTATCAGTGTAGGTGTTAAAGTTGGTCAATTGTTCACTCACAACAGACTCCTCAGGGCAACCGCTGCTGATACCAATGGTGCCAGGCTCCCCCAACAAGTTGAAGTCTCTTTTTTGGAACATGAATCCTTTGACACAACCCTTCAGGCCAACCACAGAAGACAACTCCACCCTGCAGGGATACATTTCATCAAAACGTTTGCTTTGTTAATAGAGATGATGAACTTCCTACTAGATGTAATTTTTTGGCTACAGGTATATTTACCAGCTCACCTGGATTTGAGGATGCTGGATGGTGCTCCACCAATGTAAATATCTGAGAAAGGCAGTGGGGTTTTTGGATTCTCCGTAGTTTTAACAAGAGTCTTGTCCACTAGTAGGATAACTTTCTTTGACTGATGGTAGATCACTGACACCTGTTAGAATGTTGAAACCAGGTTAGTTGTAACAATTTGTTTGGATCACAGTAAGAGGTGAAAAAAAGAGAGGACGAGCTACCTCATGGTATTTAGCGTCATTTATTTGAAACTTTGGTAAGTTATTCTCCAGCAGTTTTGGTCCATCATCAAAACCAAAGTCGTACGTTAGTCGCAGGAAGCCATTCTTTATTTCTAAAAGGAAAAATTTTTCCTGAAAGGAGAGAAAAATATCTTCAGGCTTTATTAGTAAAAGAAATTGTAACACAAACTTTTCAATATTGCTGGATGAATCAAAGAAGCACCCCATTTGGTTTTATCAAGCTCCTTGTTAATCTTGCGTCTTTGTTCATCTCCTAATCCTAAACCTCCAGTAAGATTTGTTACGTTTTGCCTTCAGGCACGTTCAGTATACACCAGATTACCTTGCAAGATTACCTTTTTGCTCTCTCACCATCTCAGCACTAAAAATAGAAACAAGAACCACAAGATGTACAGAATCTACCACAGAATCAGCAGCTTCCCAACCTCAGCGGGACCTCCCTAGAAAAACAGAACAGCCTTCCAAACTTAGGTACTCTCTTATTCTGTTCTGTGACCGTGGCGGTCCTGACTGAAAACGGACAATTCTGGTTTGTACCTCCTAAACCTTTACTCAGAGTTAAGCCAGGTATTTAGAACTCCACATTAAGCGAGACAACCTTTGTGTTTGAATTTCAGAGACAGAGATGTTGATAGAACCTGAGACGAAGCTGGATCATGAATCAGCTGCTGAGACTGCGAACATTCATTCTCAATGCCCCTTGGGACTTTTCTATTAAGTAATTCCTATTCTTCTCAATTCAATGTATGAATCATTACAGAATATCAGATTGATTACTGACAGGTCAATTCTCCATTCTCTTAGTAACGAATTGCAATATAATCATTCAGTTTATAATTGAAGTTTTAGTTTGGAGCTTCTCAAAATATGCTTTTATATCAATGACATTTCTTTCAGTAAAATATGCTATAAGATGTGTCCTTGGTTGTGTTGTGCAATTGCCATGTGGAATAAAATCACAGCAGGGGGGCGGGGTCACTCTGTAAAGACTAAGTGGCCAGGTTTATCATCTCTCTCTTTTGCCCACTGCTTAGAGCAGAATTGGAGAACACTCATCTCTTTGCCTGTGAGCCATCGTGATGAGTGGGTCACACTGGGGAGACAAGCCATGGGCCCAAATGGGGTTGGAATACCCACAAATGTGCTCAACTAGGAATGGAGGTAAGTCTCTAATCTGTCTTCTGTGTAATCAGATGCCGGAGTAAGGAACCAACCTATATAGAAACCTGCTGTTGTAATTTTCCTTAGTTTTTGCAGGAAGCTGAGTCAAGACCACATGAGACAGTTTCCCTGCCCTGCGACGTGACTGTGCCTAACCTTTGGGACACCCCCCTCCACACCTGTGCACAGCCTCACAGGAAGCCTAAGGAAACACTTCTGCTGCACAGAGATTCACCCACCGTCACTTCCACAGCCCGAGCGCATCCCCTCCCCAGAGTGTACAGCTCGCCCAGCCCTGATTTCCCAAATGACGGCTGTTTTCCCCTTCGAGGTAGCCGCCTGCTCACTGCTCGGGAAAACCAGCTTGACCTCGGAGTAATTCACTGCAACTGGATGCCCAATCACCACAACCAGAGGCAGTGGCATATGTTTGGCGGACAGACATTGTAGAGAGTCGTAGGGGATTAATCATTTAAAATGGTTTAATGTGTTTTCAATGGGTTCTATAGCTTGACCGAGCTTACAGGCATAGCTTCCTCTAGTGTTCTTGAAACAAAGTTTTGCTGATGTGTTTGGGTGTGTTTTACGGTTATGACAAACTATATTTTAATAAGAGTTATATACACTGATGGGATATTGATGTTTGTGTTGTCCGGTCCGCTCATTAAAACCAAATAGAACTTATAAGTCTTTTTAAATTAGCGGTGAATGTCAGCTAGCATAGCGCTATTAGACTCCCGAATAATATTAGCGCTGCCACTGAGTCAACGCAACTATGATTTGTTTTAAACATAATGCTTATATTTGTTTCACTCTGCCATCGTTTGATAGTGCTATGGGCGTTATTACCGCATTTAATAGGGAAGATTAATGTCAATTTAATGGTGTTTTGTTAAAGTAGTTAACAAATGCACTGGTGAACTGTCTGTTGGGGTGGGGGTACCTGTTATAAGAATATTATTCTGAAGTCACTATGGCTTGATGCCAACTTGGACTGGAGACATAAGGACACACAGAAGGCACTGCACTTCAAGGCCAAATGCTCTGGTTTCACTATGCAGAAAATCAATGTCTGGGATATGACTTTGTCTGTTGTTATCTCATGGTACAGCTGGGGGGTATTTAGGGGAAGCAGGGCAGGAAGCAGGGCAGAAATAGCAGACTGCAGCGGGACTGTAGGGTGCGATTACTTTCCATCTATGTGATCTCTGCTCTGTTTCTCCATAAAAGTGCTTGAACTTCATCACTCCACTGTTGCCTTATTCAGTAACTCTAGGAGGTTAGTTATTGTTTAGAATTCCTTCCACAGTACCCCATCTTTTGCCCATTGACTGCTGGAGATTTGTACCAGTCCCACCACAACCCTGGGTGGATAATGGATGGATGTATCAGGTGGTGCAATAATACAAAATATATGAGTACAATTAAAGTATGAAACTTCATTTAGGGTCAATAAGTAATAGCTAACATAGTATTAACAAGGACTAGGTGGAAATACAAATGGCTAGCTAGGCTGAATAAGAAGTCTTTAAGAACCCTAATTAGACCATAGATGGTCCCAGGTCCGAAGTTAGCACTTCAATGTAGGGTGAAGCCTCTTATTTGGGAGTTTTTGTTAATCCTGTCAACAGTAACAAACAGACAGACACATAACCTGTTTGCTGGAGCAGAAGCAAACAAAACCATTTCACCATCTCAGTTTCAGACGTACCCCTTTGACCATGAGGAAAATGGCACAGTTGTTTGTGATTGTTCGCACAGAAATATCTAATCTTATGACAGGACTAAGGGTCACTTTCATAATGTCACTGATGAGTGCGTAGCCCGTTCCATCAAACAGATAGCTTGCAACACGACTCTGGGAGAACGCCAGCTTGTACCTGACAACAGAGGAGAAAGTGTGATTTGGGTCAGTATGCAGCTTTACACCATCTAAGTAAGTGTTTTAAGATTCTGTTGAGCCCGAAGACCAATTGAAGTACCTTGCAGAACTATTCATATCCTTTAAACTTTTTTTTTTTTTTCAGATTTTGTCTTCGAAACTTTACCAACTTGAACTGGGGATTCATATGACAGACCAACACAGAGTAGTGCATAATTGTGAAGTGGAAGATAATGATGCTTTTTAATTATTTAATGTTTTCTACAGAAAAGTTAAAAATGTGTGCCAATGTCCTCAGACATCTTTACCTCGATAAACCTAAATAAAATCAGTGCATCTTATTACCATCAGAAATCACTTAACTAGAAAAAAGATCCAGTCTGTGAGATTTGCTAATTTGTGAACAGACTTCATCATAAATACCAAGGAAGACATCAGAGAAGGCACTGCATAGAGACGTATGGAGGTGGTGGCACCGTTATACTATGCAATATAAACAGAGGGAAGCTGTCCAGACCTTTGCAAGGTCTTTCAGCGGCAGTAGCCTAGGCCCAACCTTTTGGCTCAAAGAAACAATACAATATCTTTGTAAGGGATTTTAAACTGTTTTGTACTAATATGCAGTTTGCAACACACTTATGTTTTTGGTTTTTAAACTTCCGGTTTCTGCTTCCTTGTTTCCCTGTGTTTTATGTCAGCCATTATTCTCTCATTTTCTCTGTTTAACCTCGGTTACAGTCTTTCCTCACAGCTGCACCCTGGCTGTTTCTGATCAGCTACCTTTTCCCCTTTTAGTCTCATCCTCTCCAGCTTAATTCTCTGGTCTACTTCTCCTGGTCACTGTGTTGTTTCCTTGTGCTCTGTAAGTTGTTCTCTTGCCTTTCCATTAAATCTCCATTTAATGTGCATCCATCTGTCCTGCTGTCATTTGGGTCCTGAACAACCCACAAACAAGACAGGCCTGGCATAGTTACTCAAAGACTTTGGGAGGTTTCTTTTAGTTGGGAAAGGTTAAATGCAACAAGTGTTTCGGAAAATCTCCATATTTGTACTGGCTAGGCTATAAAAACACATAAAGCTCAATCTAGCTCTGTTGCAACTATAAAATAAATCTGTGAAGCTCTAGCTCAGGGGCCCACATTCTCATAAATCCTTCCTTGCAGGCAGAAACAAAGCCTGAAAGATTTGTAGCTGTAATGGCAGAGAAACCTGGTTGTAAAGAGAACTGAGTGAAGCTGAATACAAATGCTAAATATATTTTAGAAGTTTATTTATCAAATATTTTGGAAATAATGCATCCTTTTCCTTTCATTTTGTAGCTACGTCCGGCTTTGTGTTGGACCATCACATAAAATCCAGATAAAACACGTTGGAATTCATGGTGGTGACATGTAATGTGAAAAAGGTCAAGGATGTGAATAGTTTTCTGATGAACAGTAGGTATGTAAATGGGTACCTGGGGCAGGGAGGGGAAATAGCTACATTTAAAAGGTGAGTCTCTTTGAAAGTTATAAAGACTGATGACGTCATTGTTGAGGGAAGCCAGCTCGATGCAGCCCACAAAAGGGGCAAGACTCAGAGGAGGTGGCAGCTAGTTTGGAAAAAAAAGAACATTTATCACCATGCAGCAAAGACTGGGTGGACAGAAGAATTGGGATTAAGGAACTTTATTAAACTCATTACCTCTACGTCTGGTGGGACACCTCCAATGAAGAACACTATGTTCTTGGGGTCGATATCGAACAGGGAGTCTGTGGTGGGAGCTTCTCCTTTCTGGATGAATTTCTGCTCATCTGTGAGGCCCTGACTGGGAATAGTCAGGAAGACTTTTCCATGTCTCCCCAACCTGCAAAAAGAAAATCATAAATAAATCATAAACTGATTATCCACTGTTTTAAAAGCACAGAAGTAATCCGAAACAGATTTTCTGACACAAAGAGAGCATCTTGAGTGAGGCCTTCATGAAAGTAGAAAGTGCTGTTCTATATATGGACCGATCAGGGATGGTTGGTATAAGGGGGCTGACAGGTCTAAGCCTTCTGTGGTGTTTATAATAAAAATGTTAAAATACCTAAAAAACACATGTTTGAAATATTGCATCATATTTTCCTACATATAAAACAAAAATGCTGCAAAATGATCACAAGAAAACCCCACAATTGGCTTTTGCCCCCTTTTTTCCTCAATGTCAGAGGAAAAATTGGAACTGAAGAGGTCGAGGGTATTTCGACCGAAGTCCAGCAGAAGGTAAGGCGACAAAACCAATTTTTCTGTCACTTGGTTTCAGGAAAGGTCTAGCTAACTACGAGTGTAGCTAATAACCCTCCTTTCTGATTTCTGTCTTTGGTGTTTGGAGGACCCCAAAAGAGACTGTGGATTTAAAACATTTATTGGACAAAAAAAAAAAAAAAGTCATGTTGGTAACAGTGTAAAATTGTCAATACTGTGCAGGGTGAACTTTGCCTGTCAGCTGGATAATCACTGCACAGAGACACATTGGGCTGGTGAAAACCAATAAACATATTGCATTACACATGGGGCACATGACCGACACTACGTCCATCTGATGACTCTTACTCATCAGGGTATCAAGGTGTTGTTTGAGATCTGGCCAACCAGTTAATCAGTTGGCAGACCACCTGTCAAATAAACAGATAGCCAAATACACCTCTAAATCCAGGCCAAATTAGCTGCTTGATTGCATTTCAGAGGTTTATGTACAAAAAAATGGGGATTAAATGTTAGAAGCCCCATTTGTAACAGGGGAAACCCAGGAATCTGCCAGGGGAATTGGGCTCTTGTATCTCATGAATACATTGCATAGGAGAGATTCCTGGGGTTTCTTCCCACTAGAAGAAAGGTCTGCAGAGGGATTGGAAACGGTCCTGGTAGGACAGCTGCAGCTGTTTAAACTGGAAAGTAAAGTAATTGCCCAGACTTATGATGGAGCTGCTGTAATAAGTGGTCACGTCCTGTAGTATGCAGCTAGGCTGAGGGATGCCTTTTCTTCATGTGCACTTTGTGCACTGGGATGCCCATCAATTAAACATCATTTAACGGACATGTTCATTAATCACCAGTCAGAGTTTTCTTTTTTAAACCTGTTAGTTTTTGAACATTTTCCCCCACACTCTCCCAAAAGCTAAATACGGAATGTGGACGAAATGTGTGGTGGGAGGATCCCAGCATCGGGAGGAACTTAAAGAGTCGTACTCTCTATAAAGATCTGACTTTGAACAGTGTGTCAATCCAAAAAGCTTGACACGTCGTGCATTTGTCCTCGAGGAAATCCACACTGCTCAAGGACAATTTATTGTTTCTTCACCCTGCCTTTATACATTGGGACAGTATCTACAACATTTTCCTAAAAGGAGCGACGGATCATCTGAAAAGGAAAAACCAGCTTAAGTGGATTTCACACAGTCCATAAATAATCTGAACTAATCGCTGACAACAGAGGAATCACACTCAGCTGCAGATGCTGCTACACTGCACCAGCTGTCGGGCTTTATTCATCTGAACTTATTCACCCAGATCTGGTCTTGGACTTCGACAAGAATTTCCCACAGAAGCAATTGGACAGCACATGTGGACTTTTCCCAGCGATCTGCAAAGGACAACTGAACGATAAACTGATAGTAATGTACGACAATATGGGGTCTGCAGGGATAACTTCTGCCCTGTCACTGTTGAGGATGCTGACACAGCAATCTGCAGAGCACAGTTTGTACGGTTGTTCGATTAATGCAAATAGCTATCACAACCCCAATGACATCTGAAGAGACAGAAAGGTGTTTCAGTAGAAAATTATAAAATTATTTCTTCACACTAACGTGGGACAGAAAGGGCAAACTGTGCTGGCTGTACTGTCTATTGAAGAGGAATCCATCCAGAAATCCCCTGACTTAACCTTTTTGCTATCCAATAATGCATTTCTTGTTTGATTTCCTTATCAGTGTGACTATTGATTTTGTCAAGGAGTGTGGTGGAGTGTTATAGAAAGCTGTTTGACAGGGAAAACATCAGCTGAAATACTCATGGTTCAAAGCCTTAATGCAGGCCAGTTAAGTATTAGACAGACGTGAGCGTTTTATTATAGTACATTTTAATGTAGTTTTTCAAGAAGCTGCATAGATGTGTTTATAACCAGTTTGGGTCATATTTCTTAAGCTGTTAATTTTTCTCAGTAAGGTCTGATTGGTTAACCTGCCCAGCATTTCAGCTGCGGACCAATTACCTTTTCTGTAGTAGTTGTAACTCTGCTGAATGATTTTGATTTGTACGACAGAGGAATCTGAAAAAATCACAATGCACTACTCTCCCTGACCATGAAAAATAATTAGACAATTAGTAATATTGTTTTTAAATAAAAGGATAATATTTGTGAATTAAATAATTTTTCTCCTATAGTTGCAATTTACATAATTATAGATTCATATGTCTGTGACAATGTAAATCCTTGTTGCCAGAGAGTATTAATGATAGCTACAATAATCCTGTCTACATACCTGTATACTGACTGTGCACCAAATCACCTTTTTCTCCTGAAGCTCATTTACCTTTCTATCTTGATGTAGTTAAAGACTGCCGGCCACTGACTGACAGGCTTGGAGGACAATGGGATTTCAACATCGTCACGCCCGAGATTGTACACAAACACCAGTTTGTCATTCTTGATAGCCAAGCCCATGTAGTCCTTCTTGCCCTGAAACAAGAAAAAAATCAAGGGTTTCTTTTAACATTGTGACTTTTTAAAACATTTAACCATCTCATAATGCCTGTATGAGCTGTAATGTGGAAAGATCATTTTATTTCAGTGTTTTACTAGATTTTAAAATTATATCCCTCATGTGTGTCTACCATTTAGGTTGATTCTTGGGCTATTTTCCAAATAATAAGATCATGGACAAACCCCACTGCAAAGAAGACAACAAAGTCCTGCAAGCTCAACAAATAATGTAGTCTGACTGGCTGAGCATGAGGTTCATTTTGGGAGGATGAACAGAAGAACTCTAACTTTGAACGAACACAAATGCACTTTTGTTTCAGTCGTCTCCTGGAAACCATCAGCCGGGCCAGCTGGCAGGCTTCAAAGCATTTCACCCTAACTGCCAAGATTACAACAAACTTTCCATGTCTGCTAGCTGTTGTCTCCCTTTTTTATCTTTGGCATGGTCACTAGCTCTAAATCAGGGTAAACAGTTTTTTTTCCCCCAACAACGTTTAATTTGCATGGATTCCTCACATTTCTGTCTCCCAAATACAGGACGAACCGGTCCTCTATGGGGTCTTTGTCCGGGTCCACCTTCATGAAGAGGCTGATGGATGTCGCTGTCTTCAGCTCCTCCAGTTTGCTGGGTGGATGGACCTCAACCGAAGAATTTCCAGTAAACTTCATGGACACCTGAACCTGAAGCCGTGTGAAACCAAAATGTGTTAGAGCTTCCTGTAATGTGAGCATTTTATTTCCTAAAGTATAAAAAAAGAAGTATAGCTGGATAAATCTAGTCACAGAAACCCTAAAACTAAAAGGAAAGCTGAATTTTGTCCTTTTACCCATTTTTTTATCATGATGAAATGTATCCTTTACTAATATACATAAAATATATGTAAACTTTACATCATAAAAGCTTTAGGTGGTCAAGATAGTGAGGAGTTCTACTGCCATAGGAAATCAGAATAACACAACAAGGTATGTACACACAAACAGGGAATAATGATTTAAAACATTAATACTGCAGTCAGGACACATAGGAGCGTGCAGTGCTATATCTATGGGCCACAACAACAGAATGACCTGCCTGCTGAGCAGCAGTGGTGGGTGGCCACGGCAACCTAAATTGGTATATTTCCTGTCATGACTTTCAGTTTGTAATTTCGGGTAACATATATGTCGAGCCCTGCCAAAGGAGGAGCAAAGACTGATTTACGCACAGAAAACAAAAGAGACGGGTAAAATCTCCCACAATGCACAATATCAACCCATTAACCCAACCCTAGAGACATCATGCAGTTACAAAACTCAACACATATATATATAAACTTACTTTCTTGGCCACACTTCTGGCTTGTGCAATAAGCTCTCTGATCCTCATGATGTTTGTGGTCACATTGTTGACAGGCTTCTTGTCTTCAACCACCTTTAGCTTGTCCAGCAACTCAGGAACTAGCATTGTCAGGTTTTTCACTGGAGGACAGAACCAAGAACCAGAACAATTCAATGTATGTGCAGAAGAAATGGAATGATAATATCCAATAATATTCAGCTTTAAAACAAGTCTAAGCATTTTTTAACTCAAATATAGAAACCACAAGTCATCTCCCATCTTTAATGGTATCTATTAAGAATTTAAATAATACTTCAAATCCTTAAATTATTTGACAAAGATAATGTGCAGTTGGGCTTTGTAACCACATAGAGCACTACAACCTAATTGTCCCTTAAATCAACAAGGTTTTCTTTTTTTCTTTCCTCCATTCTTGCTTTTTCTCACGGAAACATTGCTGAATAAAGACTTTTCACCTGCTTCCCCAGCAGACACAACAGCACGTTCGTAGGCAGCTGTGGAGTACTCGTTGTTTCTCATGTTATGAGCCCACTGCTGCACTTTGTTGTTGATTGGAGTGATGGTTTGAAGGACTTCTGCTGAGCGGTTGAGAGTCTCTTCTGCCACTTCCAAGGAAAAGTTCAGACGTTGTGGGGTTCTGTCTGTAAATGGTTGGAGATTTGTGAGAAACTGAACAATAGAAAATTTGCACTCATGTACATCTGCAATCACTATTAATGGTTATAGACTGATCTGGAACATTATGAACCGGAACATCCCTAATAAAAGTATGATGATTTTGAATACAGTAAAGACATAGTTTGGGTTTGTAATTGGGATTCTGTTGAGAGGTTATGAACAGTCAATATCTATTATGCTGTGGGTAGCTCAGTTTGTATGAGTTCAGGTTTTCCAACTGGGTGAAGTAAGTCAAAGCAGTGCTAGTGTCAGTTAATTTTTACCACCCTAAACCCATAATTTAAAAAATGTCATAGTTCATTACAACGTTATTTTATCCAGCTTTAATCATGGCATCATGTTTGAACTAGGCTGTAATTTATATAGAGGTTCATGATTATCTACATTCAAAACTGTGTCTGTAAACGTGACTTTTCCATTTAAAATGCATGCAACACAGTGGAACATGCTAAACATATCTGGTTAGAACGACTATTAAAAAAGTGATGTGGTGTAAAAATGCATTATGGTGGCCCAACTTAAAACATCTTCCCATTGGTTCATTTGTCCAATGGAATTTTTTCTCTTGCCTTGAAAGACTCAAATGTAAATATATAAACATCATACTTTTCACTCACAAATAACAAATACACAATATTTTGGGCATCATTTATATTATTTTTTTCTGAACCTTATGAATTTAGAGTTCTAAATCCAAACTTAGATTATTTTTAAACCAGACAGTATTATTTAGTCTAAACTTAAGGCTCCCACATACTTGTCTGCAATTCCAAGATCTGACTGTTGGTAATTTAAGCTCCTGCTGGACAACCCCTCTTCGCCTGATGCTCAGTCTTCTTGGTAGAGTCAAGCAGATGTAAGACTTTTTGAAAGATTCCTAATAATTAACTTATGTTTTACTGTTCACATTTCTTCGAGCAGATTCCTGGTGTCCTCTGCACCTGCAGGTTGAACATTTCATGTTGGCTTCAATGCCAAGCTCCTGCCACTTGTCCTTTCGTTAAAACTTCCCACAGTTCCTTGCTGCTGCTCCAGGGTCTTCAGCACTCACCTGCCTGCTCGCTCTCCAACAACCTCACTGTAATGGTGTTTAGGTCTCAGAGATCCCCATTTCCTGACCCTAGGCTTGTAGAAGTCCTGGGTGTAGGTTAGGTCAGCCCATAACATCCTCTCTGCAGATAATTGTTCCTTGCAGTGTACCGTCTCATTTTGTGGATGAGCCAAACCAGAATGAACAGTGACAGTGTAGAAGATGGCCAGCAGCTCCTGTTGGAGGTTGTACTTCTTAAGTTGCAGCAGGAAATACAGTCTATGCAGTGCCTTTGTCCAAACAGTGTAAAGGCTCAGACACACCAAATTCGAATTAGTGTCTAATCCCATGGAAGATTTAATTGAATTGAATTATGAAGTCATAGTAATTATATCTGGTTGAACTGAATGTAGCTGCAGTTCTACGCAACAGTGTTTGCGCAGTTTCGACCAATGTACAACCCTGGTCTCTCTTGGTCGGAGCTTCACAACAATATGATGGGAAAGTCAAGGGTCAGACAGAAAGAGAGACCATTGGCAAAGTAAAACGCATCTGCTTTGTGGAAAATACAATCTCTGGACCGCATCAGGCGCGCAGCCAGTGACACATTACAGAGAGGGCTGGGGCTTGTAGTGTTTTCACCTGTTAACAAATCACATTACGGAATCTGAGGTCTCATTTATAAAGCTTGTGTATGCACAAAATGGGGCCTGAAACAAAAGTCGGGATCTATGAAAAAAAAAAAAACAACGACGACAGCAACAGAAAAACAAAACATTTAGACACAGGGATATTGTCAACACCGATGGTAAAAAGATGAATCGCAGCCAAACATCATGATTCCTATCAGGCATTCAATTTCACACCATATCAGACTCATAGATCGACTTCATCATAAGCATTCAAAACCGCTGTTATTCATGCGTACGCTGGTGACACATAACTATACGTAAGAACCTTTTAAATAAATAAAACTCCATAAGCCATCTTAAATCTTAAAAAAAGTTTACACAACATTTTATCAGGGTTTTCAACCATCACATCTCCCGATGATCACCAGGATGACGTGTTCACATTTTAACAGATTATTGTGACAAGGTCGAGGCAGTTAGGCTACTTTAACTGCTGTACATGATCAAAGACACTCGTGTGTAAAGCATTGGCACGACTGGAAGACTTTGTAGGGGAGAATCACAAGGAAACACGGCTTAAGGATCAAATATTTCCTGGCAATATGCTGCTTTAGACTCCGAGCATTGCATTCTGTCATAGCTTGCAGCGGAGACTGACTACACCTCCCTCTCAGGTGCTGAAAGGCTGCTCTCCAACCCCCAGAGCACTGGTGTGCTGGTATACGCTCACACCCATACAGCTCTCAGCGACAATTGGTTTCCTAAAAGGCATTTTGCAGATTTTTATTTTTCCTTTTTGGTGGTGATGGTGGAGAAAACATAGATAAAACAGGTTTGCTCATAAAGCGCGTGGTGTCCAGTCAGATGGCAAGAACAACACACCACACATGACCAGATTTCAGTCAGGACCATTCAGATGTCAGATGGGATATCTTGGAAATCCTCTCAGGTTCAAACGTGAGTTCAGAGTAAACAAACATGGAGGAGGAGGAAGAATAATGGTGATACTTTGTGGACTGATTTTAACAGAGAAAAAATATAGCAAAAAGAAAAGGCGTTAAAGGAGTGAAGACAGCACGAACAAGGGCTCTACGTTTGCTGCACTAAGATGTGGAGGTGAGTTGTATTTTTCTCTCAGGGTTTCCCTCACCCCGCTTTCTGATTGGCTAAACGTCATATTCAACAGGCTACATGTTCGTTTGTCCTCGGGGGACACTGGGCCAAGACAATCCAACATGCTAAATATATTTGATTTGAGGTCGGAGCGGTCCCAGCGTCCTTCCTAGTGGACCAGATCACTTCTGACACACGACACACACGGGAATATCTCTTAAGATAGTCGGAGCCTCTCGGAAGGGGAAGATCGGGGTAGAATTGGGGCTAATTATCCTGCCATGAACCAACCTTAAGAAACCGACTTTACTTTTTTGTTTTATTCGCCATCAGTCTGGCAGTGGGCAGCGTGGGACTCTTCACCACAGAGGGCCCAGGGCAGCCAGGACCCTCTGAGTTGGGTGAAGTTAAGGTGGAGGATGTCTTGGTTGAAGGTGTTGAAGGCTCAGCTGAAGTCAGCACATGGGATCCTAGCCTATGCCCCTGAGTGGTTAAGGTGGAGCAGAATAAAGTGTAGTCCCTGGTTGACTGCATCATCTGCCAACCTGTTTGCCAGGAAAGCAAACTGCAGCGGGTCCAGCAGGGGGCTTGTGATCTCCCTCAGATGCTTCAACGCCAGTTGCTTGAAGGATTTCATGACCACAGATGTCAGGGCTTCAGGCCTTACCTCATTTAACCCTGGGATGGTGTGTTTCTTGCTGCCAGAAATGATGGTGGAATGCTTAAAGCAGTAAGAGATCCAGTTCCAGAGACTTGTTGAAGATCTCAGTGAAGATGGGGGCCAGTTGGTCAGCGTAGCCTCTCAGGCATGAGTAGGAGATGTTGTCAGGTCTGGAACTGTCCTGGTCCTCTGAAGAGGAAATAGCTTATTTGTATCTTCCTTAGAGATCTACAATCAATGCAGGGGTTCTGAGTATTGAGGGTGGTTGATGCAGGTGGAGTTTTTGTGTCAGAGTATGATGTGGCCTGAGTTGGTGGTAGGCGAGAACGGCTGCTTTTCAAATCTGTAGTAGAGACTATTAAGGGTGATGGGGATTCTGCTCAGGATGTAGGGATGGGCTCCCGTAGACACTGATGTTTTTCAGACCTTTCCAAACTGAGGTAGGATCATTTGCTGAGAAACTGTTTTTTAAGCTTATCACTGTAGCTTTCCTTAGTTTTTCTCAGTTTGTTTCTTGCCTGCTTATACAGGGCCTAGTCCCCACTGATGTTAGCCTCTTCCTTGTTCCTACACAGCTTTCTTAGATATTACATGAAACATGGTGTATTTTTGTTCTATGTCCAAAAGGTCTTGGTCTGCACACACATGTCCTCACAAAAACTCATGTAAGAAGTCAAGGTTTCAGCAAGCTCAGTCAGGTCAATGGTGGAAGCTTCAAACATCAAGCGACCCTGTTGTTCTTGCTTTGACTGCTCAGTCCACTTCCTTACAGTCTGACGCACAGGCTTAGAAGTCTATACTTTCTGGCTATAAGTTGAGCTATTCAAAAAAAAATTGTCAGGCAATATCCTTTAGTTGGATTCAGTTGAAATTACTGTGAACCAGTCTATGGGAATACTTATTATGAGTTTCTGTTTTTCCCACAATATAGACACAACAGAGATGAACTAAGACAACCAGACAAGTTCTTACCTGACTGAATCACCCTGATGTCTTTTGCTATCTCTTCAAGTTTTTCCTGCTTTTTTTCCATGGACCTCTGAGTCTCCTCGATGTATGTTAATTTGTCAGCCACCTGAGTCTTGGCGTCTGTGACAGCATGATGTATTAAGTAACACGAGCACACAGGACAGTACTGACATCAAAGGTGATCATGAAGGACACTTGGACTTTTCATACCATGCTGTTCTGATCGCAGTGAAACAGATTCCCGGAATGTATGTTCACTCTGTGTCACTAGGTATCCAAGCTGGGTTTTAATCCCATTGATGGCCTAAAACAGAAACAATAGAAAAGTCACGTTGGCTCACAGAGGTAAATTAACCTGGAAGGCGAATGCTGATTTGTGTAACATGGCATACATCTTCTGCTCGCTGAGATAAGTTGAACGTGGTGAGCGAAGTGATGTTGGCATCGTCGATGTATTTCACTATGTTGTTATAAACATTGGCAGCGCTTATTGCCCTCTGAACGAAGCCATTGGCATCACTTTGTTTCAGATCCCTGGAGGACATACAGATTGACAAATGATTTAAATTGCTTAGAATAATGTCAACCATTCATATTTTTTTTTATTTAATGCATTCATTAATCGGGGATGAAAGAAGATATATATTGTTTGGCAAACCAAGAGAATTAATTTGCCATGATGTAACATAAAAACTCCATATTAAACATACTATCAACAGTTGCAATACAGCTGCACTGTTTTTTTGGGTTTTAAAAAAAACTAAACAAACTATTGCCACAAAAAGTCAAAACAAGTTAGTTTATTTGGCTCATTAACATATATAATTTAATGGTATCTTATAAGGTCTTATTGGTGAGATGAAATAAATTGTTTATTGCACAGTAAAACTGACTCCAGTTTCAGTAACATTTGACATGCGCCACCATATGGATTTATATTTGAAGGAAATAATTGAACCTCTTATATTTTAATTTGAGAGAGCTTTCTTACTCTTCCAGCTCGTTGGCCTGTCTCTCCAGCTCCGCAGCATGATCATCGGCCCTCTGAACAAGATCCCGGTCTACCTCCGAGAGACGCTTCATTTTCTCTGTCAGCTTCTGATCAGCCCCATCAATCTCGGCGTGATACTCTCTCACATTCTGCCCACAGACAATGCAGACATGAAACACACAAACCTACAGCTGAAACCAGATGTTTACATATGCAGTTTAGAAATAATTACTTTTTTCTTGCCATATGACATTGAATCAGACTACATAAACCTTTCCCGTTTCCGGTCATTTAGGATTAAGAATATTCCAGAATAATGACAAATATTTTTTTTAACCCTTTCATATTACATATTGCCTATGAATTGGCTAAAATCTTTACCAGTTTCCTTGGATTTGGCTCATAGGTTTATAGTTTTCTTCACTTTAAACACAATGCCTCAGTTCTGCTGACAAATTTCCTCTTGGACGGAGATCAGAGATGTGTGATGGCTACTCCAAAATATTGACTGCGTTATCCTCAAGCCCCTTTGATACTCATTTTGGCAGGATGCTTAGGGTAACTGTACATTTAGACGACCCATTTGGGTACAAGGTTGAACTTGGCTATGCTTTTAATTCATTTAGGTCTTGTAAATTAAACTATCAAAAGCTTACAAAGCTACGACAAAACTATATAAGGGTATAATAATCTTAGTGCAAGTGCATTTCTGAATTTAAAGAAAGTTGTATAAAGAATATTTTAAATTCTCAATATTCTAACAAATAAAATGATTTTGCATAACCAGAAACATTTAGTCTGACTTAATGCCAGACAGTGAGCAAGGAAAACTGTTTTCTAAGGCATATGGTTTCAACTCTAAATGTTTGATGCTCGAAAATTTGTATTGGTCATGTGCATGTGGGATGCAGAGCAGCATTTATGGAAATCCCATGATATCGGAATCTGTTCCATTGCCACGGTCCCACTTCTTAGCAAAAAGTTCCCTTTAACAATGTTGTGAATCAATCTTTAAGAAGGTCACAAGGCCATGACATCTTTCTCTGTAAATCCCTAGGCTGTTTAAAGGCAGTCTTTAGGTGTGAGTACATGGTTGTTTTAATGCAGTATATTGAAATATCTGGTTTCAGATATACAAATTTCTGAAACCAGATATTTAGTTTCAGATTTAGTTTCTACTTAGATGTCAATCACTGTCCAACTCTAGTAGTCATTTCTAACTTCATAAATAGGCACTTTTATCAGCATCACTTCAAAAAATCTGCAATTGTGATATTGTCTGAGATTAACTTAATCTGTCTTCGCTCTGTTCTGTGTCAATGTGTTAACAGACAAATTAACAAGTAAGTCTTTGGTGGTTGTGATTTATCACACAATGATATTGATGACATAATTGTGAATTACTATACTAAATTGTGCCACTTTAAGTATTACCAAAATGGAAGTTTAAAGGATGACACCATTCAGCCTCTTAACAAAATGCAAAATGCAAGCATGTTATTTAATCATTACTAAAAGGATCAAGCTGTTTGAGATCGATGTTTATTTTAGAATCTAAAACAAAATTCAAAAGAGAAACCTCCTTAATCAGCCCACCCTCTCACCTGTGCTATTGCATCCACTTCTGCCACAGTCCTCTCGGTTTCGGAAATGAAAACTTGGCTCATCTCCAGTGTGCTGTTGACAGCCAGTTGGTCCTCTGTCAGCCTCTGCTTATTTGCCTGGAAACAGAAAATATCCTTGGTTCTCAGCCTTATAATGGACAGAGTTTTAGCTGTTGTGAACAGTCTGAGGCCGGAAATTAGGAAACATAATATCTCCTTACGGGTGACTTTAAACTATTTGATCTCCTCCTCTAATCTTGCAGATATCTGGTGCTACCAACATCCCACAAACATGGAGTATTCTCTTTTTCCCAAATCGCACACTTGTATTTACAAATTGATTTGTTTCTGTTAGGTTCTAAAATCTTACCTAACATGCTGGAAATCTAATACCATACCATTATACTTTCAGATCAGGCAACCACGGATGTATGCTGCTCTTGTATGCTCTTAGTCTGGTAAATTTAAAGAATTGTAGACACTAATGAAAGATCAGACACTTTAGACCTGAATTTTAAATATGATAATACAATTCTAACCAAACAAGTTAGTGACCAACTGTCTCAGCTCTGACTTTGATACTTCAAACTTGGAGATGCACCCCATGGCCTGCTAGCCACAAAGAGACTCCCCTCAATGTTAAACAATGCAGATATTGTTCTTTTGCCAAAGTCAGGTAGGGATGACACTATTCCATCTACACCCCTTTCATTTTGGGCTTTCACCCGTCTGGGATATCCCCTTTCATATTACTATATAATAATTAGCTTTAGTAACGTTTGAGCGTACATTATAAATTGGCAGAAGAGTGACTTGGTACCTCTTTATAGACTAAGAATAAGTATGCATACAACACAACAGTGGTGGGTCTTATCTGCGACAACAATGAACTGGCCTACAGGGTCAGTCTGCTAAACCCCCGACAACCCCCCAACACAGTGTCACTACATGGACGCTGTATGCACCATCATATGGTCCATTCATTGTTGCAATACATCCTCTGCTACATCTACTTGCACTATTCATATTGCCTTATACATAACTTTTCTGTACAGAGCTTTTTTTGTTTTGTTTTGCTGCTACATTACCGACAAATGACAAATACTGATATTTGTAATTTCTCTTCTGTCTTCTGTTTTTACTCAAAGCCTTGCAACGAAAAATTTCGCTCTAATGTACATTGAGAATGTGCAGCTGAATGACAATAAAATCTGTCTATGTCTATTAATTATTCTCTGGTGATGTGAAGTTTTTTGGGTCCTCCCTATAATGCAAGTCACCAGAAACTGCAAAGAGATGCTGCTGAATACATTTGCTTGTGCATTAGTAGTAACATTTATCTGTTTCATCAACAAATCATCAGGAAAATGGAAGCACACAGCGGCACTATAAAGATAAGCAATTGTAATAAAATCAAATGACTGCATGGCTCAAAGGTACAGACACATGGAAGTGAGATTTAGAAACTATATATAGCCTTAAACAAGGGCTGAATTGTCCCCTACTTATTAGTTATGTCCTAACTAAGGAAGTTAAAATATGTCATGTAATTAATTATAATATTTTCTCTTGACTAAGAGAATGTGCATTGATATGTTTAAGTTTGAGAGATGCTCCGTGGCTTCCTTGATGAGATGGTCAGGTGGAACGAAACATCTTTTATCTTAAATCAACAAAACACAGATGTAACTATTTATTGTCATAAACAACTTGATGCAGTAATACTTTTTAAAATGCCCCTTTCTAAATATGACGTTTAAATTATATGTTAGATGATCTGCCTTGAGATCCAACCCCTGTCAGTGTCTTTAACATTTTTTACTGAGGTATCGAAAATGGAGTCAGCTTTACTTTGTGTTTACCAGAAGCATTTGCAGAGAGTTTTCAGGAAACTGATCCTACTGTGTCATCATGGAGTTCTTTTTGTCTTGATTTAACAGAGATGTTGCTCTTTTGGTTTAAAATGAAGATACTCCTTCTTGTAACGTGGAGGGTTCCAAAACATTGACTGGTAAAGTTTGAATCGGCATTTTCCCTTCATGAAGAAACATGTCTGTGAATCAGCTGGCTGCACTGTGGGAATCTAAAGTTATTCCCATGTGGATATAATGTTGTGAGAGCAATCTTTTGCATTACAGCTTTGCAACTCCCCCTCTTTGAGCCTCCAAATGTAATGCTTCCAAACTCCCTCAGAGGGTTTTGTGTTTCTTTTCTCACCACTTTCAAACATGTGCAACAAATTTGAAAATCAAGATAGAACATGAACAGAGATTGCCTGTAGTAGCCTTGTGTTGGACTACTCTGCGGCAGGGATGAACAGGAGGTTGATTCTTCACAGAATTACAACCACTAGTGCTTTCTGATCAAAAACTGCAATACGTGTGGTACAAGATCAAGGTAAAGTTAATCACCTCCCTTCTTTGGAATTTCAGGAGGCTGGCTCTGTTCTTGTCCTCTGCCTTTTGCACAGTGCCGGCTGCATTAAGGAGAAAGTCCTGGGCTTCTGAGAGCCTGGTGGAGAAGCGGGACAGGATCTCTCTGACAGACGGGAGTCGGCCCTCTGTGATCATCAGTTTCTTTTCCAACTGACGGATGCGTGTCAGCACTGCAAACACAAGAATCAACTGTTTATTCATCACAACTTGAGGAGCTTCAATCATGTTTTTACTGACCAGTACTATTTAGTAGCTTTTGAATTCTGGTCTGATTCTGAATCTGTCTGATTCCACTTTTCAATCGAAAGACTAATGTAAATACTGTAAAATAGTCTTTCAGATCATGGCTCCGAAATAAAAAAAAACAGCCATTACAAATCACTTAGTCCTTTATCTTCATACAAGTCGATACCTCGCGATCCCAGCCACTGTGTGCTTTCACAGCATGCTTTTGAGATTAGGGAACCAAAGGGACATGGCATAGACGTTGCAATATTCACCTGAGCAATGTGTAAGATGTGGGGGATTTCCTGAGGGGAAATTTCAATTAGAGCCATACTTGTTACAACAACCTCTTTTTGGTCTGTGGACAAGTACATAAAACTAACCTTTATCAGAGCAATGTTCATGAAGTGCAATTTACCATAAAAAAAGCAGTTTTTTAAACCAGATGTTAATCATTTTGTAGGTTAGTTGCTACAGCACCATTAGAATAGTTTCATTGAGAGAGGCAGAAATGTTAACATTCAGATTTAGGCTCTGCTACATACAACTTTGCCAACTTACAAATATGGTAAAGGGGCAAAAGCTGCTGTAGGGTATTCACAATGATTTATCCTGACTATATGCTTTGGGTTCCTTTCTCTCCTATAAGCTGTTTGCACTGTGGTAGGGATGATTGACCTGCCTTAAAATCTAAACCTTCCAAAATTTAAAGTTTGATACAAACTGAAGTCGGTTTTAACAGACCAGGGTAATGAGGAGGAGATGTAAAAGGATCAGTCCAAATATTTAGGCTGAGATCAAACTGGGAGTTCTATTAAAAAGTAGAACAAAAGTAAAACACACTTGTTGAGATAAAAAAAACACCCAGGATTCAAATTATTTTCTAACTTTAAACCAAGCTTGGTGTAAGATTGGGGATTTGTGGGTTCAATAAAAAGTGGGATCTTAATGATAAAATTTGAGTTTCAAAAATGAATAGTGTCAGGGTTCTGTGTTTTCGTGCTCTACTAACTCTGCTCCACAGGTGGCTGCAGTTGACGGGTGGGCGTGGCCCACACCTGCAGCTCATCAGGGCTGCTCTGCTAAGGTTTAAAAGGAGTGCTCAGTCAGCTGGAAGACACCAGAGTGTTACCCTGTTGTGGTATGCCTAGGCCATAGTACTGTTTCCTGAACTTCGTACCTGTGAGTTTTAAAATCCCTGTTTTTGGATCTAACTTTTGTCTCCTGTCTTCTCCAGTTTGTCGTGTTTTTGGATTTATTCACCCGTGTGACTCTGTGCCTCGAAGACCAGTCTCCTGAATCCCTGCCTGCTCAGATTTTGCTCTGGCAATCTCCCCCTTAAACTCCCTTGGTGATGCCAAGCCGGGCACGAGGTCTCCCTTCCTGGATTTACCCTGGTACTTCTGGATTCACTCTGGTTCTTCCAGCTGCTCCTTCTGTCTACCGCCACTGTGGTGCTGCTCGAGCTCCCCGCCAGTGTAACATCTGCCAGCCCTCCCGTCACTCAGCCGCCTCCTACCATCAGAGACCTTACGGTCACAGAACTCCTTTCCCACTCATCATCCCCGGATAGGTCCTCTCTACTAAATGGTAAGCATAGCAGCATCTGGAGACCTTCCCCTGGTTCGACTAGAGTTAAATCTTGTTTCCTTTTTCCCCCGCAGAAATCCCCGACCTGACGTTTCGACCTCACTTGCCATTCATGCTGTGTGCATTCCTTCCGCCCTTGCCTGTTGCATACGTTGTGTGCAAAGTCCGAATAGAGCCTTTAATAAACATCTTAAGAACTGTTTCTGTATCCGACTGTGTCTGCATGTGGGCCAAACACCTTAAAACCATGACAAATAGAAAAAGAGTTTGGCTCATAACAGTTGTTATGATTCATGTCTTGATTTGCTTTCACACTGTATGAAGGCGATGTGGAGGTGGTGCAGGATTAAAGCACAAGCCATGTATGGAGGCTTCAGTTTTATGTCACATGTCTTTCCCCTCTCACTCAACTCCATCTCTTGTCAGTCTACTGTCAAAAAAAGGCCACAAGTGCCACAAAATAAAAAAGGGTGTAACAGAAGGGACTCACTGATGACTGATGGAGGCAGGCAGAAGTTGGAGACATGGTGTGAAAGCAATCAGCTCTCTACCTTTATCACTGATCACCCTAATCAGATGAAGTTGGACCAGAGGACATGTAGGACAAAACACTGCATCTTAACGCTTTGAGGGCCGGAGATAGATGGACCAACAGTTTTAAGAATAAAGTGAGGAAGTTTGACCTGATTAAAGACATTTTAACTGAATTATACACGCTTCACCCAGATCATCTGAAATAACGTGTGGTTCTGAGACGCCACCATCTGTAGACTAAGCATGACCTCAGAGAAGTCCAAGTGCCACTGAGTCTACACAGTCACAAACAGCATCGTGGGAAAAGAGTGCAGACACTTCACTTATTTGGAGTGAGATTTGCTTCAAGTGGTTTGCTTACTATTGGATATAATAATGACAGGAATATCCTGTTTAGGAATTTCATATTTAAATTGAGGGGCCGAAGTGTGAGTTTGTTGGCCCTATGCATGACTGACAAGTTATTGAGGGTCTAACTGGAAGTGGAACCAGCCACAACTAACTCCAGTAAAGACCTGAATAAGTGATCACTGTATTTGTGCTTACATCTCAATGCACAGTGGCGCAGTGGGTAGTGCTGTTGCCTTGTAGCAAGAAGGTCCTGGGTTCAAGTCAGCCCTGGGTCTTTCTGCATGGAGTTTGCATGTTCTCCCTGTGCATGGCACTCTGGCTTCCTCCCACAGTCCAAAAACATGACTGTTGGGTTAACTGGTCTCTCTAAATTGTCCTTAGGTGTGTGTGTGAATGGTTGTTTGTTGTTGTGTTGCCCTGCGACAGACTGGCGACCTGTTTACCCCGCCTCTCGCCCGGTGAACGCTGGAGATAGGCACCAGCGACCCCTGCGACCCCATGAGGGATTAAGCAGATCAGAAAATGGATGGATGTATTTGTGCAAAATTCAGCTTTTTTCCTCAAATGAAAAAGATATTTTCCTCACAGTCGTGGGCTTCGGTTGTTTCATCTGTAGCGATTGGCCCTTGTGGGGACAAGTCGAGCTGTCTCATCCATGACATCATGTTGTAGGCCATCGCTGTACTACGTCTGACTAGCTCTGGATCTGTCTCCTGCTGGACGTTGTACAGTTCCCAGTCATGGATCATATCTGTGGACATACACAGACAATTACAACTTATTCATAACATATAGTACCAGCTATTATTTAGGCTGGCTTAGTAAAATGTTCCTTATACCAACATTCACTCTATACCTCCCATAGATAGCCTATAGAAACCTGCAGCTGTTTACTTTCACTCTTCAAGGGCATGAAACTCATATTCTCTTTGGTTTTTTCATAATTTATCCAAAATGATGATGCTTTTCATAGAGCGTGGTACAACATTTCTCTAATTTTTGCACATTTTCTCTAAATCAAAGCAGTGATAGCCTCAAATATATACATACATCTCCACCAAAGTTTCTTAGTAGCCTAATTGAATGATCAGGACCAACTTCTATCTTATTCTATTCAACTGGAAAAGTTGTACTAGTACCGCGAGCAGTAACAGTCCCACAGCCTGATACTACCTACACCAAACTTAATATTTCCAACAGTATTCTCAAGTTTGAAAGCCTAGTCGCAGCTGCCCCAAACATTTGCTTGTCAGTGTGGCAAATAGCAAAATTTTTGTCACTTAGCGAATTGGGGTCACTGAGAAAAACAGTATAAACTTGCTAGACTAATATTAATACAAGGTCTCAGAAGAACAAGTGCCAACATTTGAGTTTCACTCTTGTTTTTAACGAGAAGCTTGTTAAAGGTTTTACACTAATGTTCTGATTATCAAAACAGCTGACAAAACAGACAACTCGCCTTCTGGTTGCATGCTTGTTTCTCGCAGCTAAAACTTTCCCCTGGGATTAAAAGTGTTGTTTTCTAGGTTCATGCTGATGTTAAACTGATGTCACTGTAGACGGTGATACTAATGGTCTGGCAGTGGTTCCCCCATCGTTGCTGAACATCCAAACCAATTTATTTAATCTGAAATTGACTATATCGGTCTACCTCCACGCAAAGTGGTGAAAAACCCAATAACCTTAGAGCAAATGCTTGAACTGATGATCTTGACCTCTGCAGTTGTTTAGAACTGGACTTGAAACACTTGAGTAAATCTGCAGTTCTCAAATGTTTACGGAGCTTTTTGTAGTTTTCATTCTTAGTTTCAGGCTGTTTATTGAATGCTGTCAAACTAATAATTTTATAGCTGCAAATAGAAGCTACTGATTCAGTCAAACATGGCCTTCAATGAGAACTCAACTGGCCTTGGTCTTGTAAAAGTAATGCAGTCTAGCACCTTCAAAACATCTATTGTTTGTCTATCTTTGACCCTTTGAATAAGTTTAACGTTTATGATTTATGGAAAATCTGCCAGAAATTCAAACTTGAGGAAATAACTGTAGTTCTTAAAAATCACTGAAGGTATTTGTTATATAACCATTCTATGTATTAAAAAGAATGCCCTATGCAAATCACTAATAGCCTAAAATTTATGTAACATTCCTAACAAAAATGGATGTAAAACTTTCACTAGAACAGTGTCAAATTTATGGAATTTCTTATATTTAAAAAAACAACTTATGGGATTTATTTCTTCTCAGTTAGTTGGCAAAACTAGCATTTAGACTGCTTTTAAATATTCTTTTTGTGAGATCTTCAAACAGGATTTTATGTAAAATTACTGTGTATTACCTGTGAAATAAATTTTTCTAAAAGCCTCTCAAAGGGGATATCACCAGCTAATAATGTTTTTTCTCATTCTCAACAAAATCACCAGAAATAGGTAGAAAACAGACGGCGACATATGAAGGTGGCTGTATTTACCTTCAATGCGGGCATTGAGGTCTGTGAGATTAGTGCCGAGCTGCTCAGCCAAGGTGAAACTCTTCAGGGTCTCAGTTTCCAGCTGATTCCCCAAACTGTTCATCAGCCTCTCCTGAACACAAAGAGAATTCCACAGCAGGTTCTGTAAGTGCATGTGAGGCCCAGCCATGTCTGAAACACCTTTGTCTTGTCAGTGCTCACAAAACTGGATTTGAGATTCTTTCATATCCACCATATTTTGACTGCGAAACCTTCTACATCAAGCTACAGCTACCTTTTTTATTCTCTGACCATTCTTTAAAAGTCAATATTTTCTTAAACACTTTATTTGGTTATGGAATATACTGTAAAATGTTCAACTTTTATTGATAAACTTTTATTGATAAAAACATGTTTAATATCTATGGAATTTAAATACTCTGTAGAGTAAAATAGCTGGAACTACTTTGTCCAAATATAATCCCTTTTGTCTAAACAATGACACACTTAGTAAGAAATTTGAGCTGCAATCGAAATATTCCGTTTTTAAAAGAAATAAACAAACAGAAATCAACATAAACAGTTCATGTTTTTGCCATTTGGATTTTCTCTAACAAAACTCAACAGAAGATGAAGTCTTTACTAACCAATGCTCCAAGCTCTTTGATGTCCAACTGCACGTTGTCGGTAGCCTCTTCCAGCTCATCAGTCCGTCCTTTCATTACAGATGACTTATTTCTCCAGACTTGAAACTGCCTCTGGAAGTAAAGCAGTTAAGCTCCTTTATTGCAACACATTCCAGAGAGTTACGAAGGGGAAACAGTCATTGTAGTGCAAGGATGGTTTGAGAGAATCTTAGAACATAATCCTTTTGACCGCCACAATGTTTGCTGAACTCCAAGGGATTATTCCCCCAAAGCAGCAGTAAAAATTTCCTTCTTCGGCAAACTGTCAACGCTAATCCTCATTATCTTTCTCTACATATTCACAGATTTGTAAAACTGGGTAATTTTGATGGCCCTTTTGTTGGTAATGAAAATGCTCAAACTGCCATCTTTTTAAAGAAACCATTGGCTGATTATAGAAAAAGCAAACATTCAGTATGTCCTGAAAGGCATTTCACTACAGTAACACGCAGTGACAGTAAATAATCTTGAATCTTGGAGCCATGTAAACATTCAATGGTGGTGAAAATGGAATCATCTCCAATTCTATGGGAATTTTATGTCACAGACCAACACAAAGTAGCACATCACCGTAAACTTAAATGAAACGAATATATTGTAAACAAAAACCTGACATGTGAGACATGCATTTGTATTCAGCTCTCTATGCTGATGCATGTAAATACAAATCAGTGTAATGAAATACATTTGGATGTCTACTAATTATTAAATAAAGTTCAACTGTGATCATTTTACTTCCAGCTGTTCTATAAAGATCTCCAAAGTTTATTAGAGAATTTCAGTTAAACACCAGCATCATGAAGACTGAAGAACACAGCAGAACACAGCGAAAGCTGGGTTAGGTTCCAAAAAAAATGGGGTGTGACCGTAAATCCATGATCTCACACAGCCTGTATATGGTGTGGGTCTTAGCCATTTCATTTACAACATGTGTTATGTGTTCACCATAAAACTGTCCGGGCGCTAAATTTACCTGCTTCTGTAATTTGGTTTTTATTAGCTCAAAACTAAACAGTGAAATGTAAAAAATTTTAACATTAGTAAAACAATGTGAAATAGTCCATGTGCTTATATCTCAATGCATCAAACTAAATCACAAGCTTTGAACTTTTCTGGGAGCACTTTTGAGTAACCCGGAAAGTCAGATTGACAATGTTCTATGTTCTGCATATTATCTATCAGGGTCTTCTCCTATCGAATACATTTGGGAAAAGGAGGGACATTTAACAGAACTTTCCAAGCTGATTGGATGAAGCAACAGCTAGTGCTCGCCTACCAAATGTTGGTTTTAGCAAATCAAATGAAAATGAAAGCAGAAGCCGCCATGAGAAACCACAACAAGTTATGCTGGCACTTCTTGCTGTTCTTCTCTCAGAGAGAAAAAAAACATTAATTCTGACAAAACAGATGTGATAGCAGCAGTTACGCCTGCGTCCTCCTGTGCTGCCATGTTTATTTTGGTTTGGCTGTGGGGTTGGCAGCTATTGCTTTCATCATAGATGGTTTGTCCCGCATAAATTATAATACTGCAATGTGATTGGCCTGAACCAAAAATGGACATGTGAAGCTGGCTTGCCCTCATCTATTCTGCTAGAATGACTGGAAAACTGAAGTTGGCCTTTCTGGGACAGCACTTGATTAGTTTGTGTCTTACTTGGAGGACAGGGACTTTTTTGTATCAATAGGTAACTTTACATCAGAGACCACAGACATATGCAGGGTTCCCCAAGTTTCCATTTTGGTGTCCCACTTATTCCAAATCTACAAGCTCATACTTGCTCAGATTATAACAAACGAGATAACATAACTATGCAGATGACACACATCTATACATTACAATGTCACCAGGTGACTGTGAACCCATTCAAGCACTGCATAACTTCAGATACTATAGTTAGAAATCACTAATCAGGCTTGAAATCTGGGTGTATTTATGGACTCAGACCTAATTATAATGAGACAAAAATAAAAAGGTTATAGAGTCATGAGAACTTTGGTACAGCACTGAAGTCAGTCAAATATTCCTCTCTTCTATTTTCTGCTTTGCAGGTATTGTGAAATAATTAGCACAGCATCATAAATCAGACTTCTATACAAACAAATCTTAGTTGTAAAACAACACAAACAAAAAATATAACAAAGAGTTAAAAAAGGATGATGAACTAAAACATTCTTGAACATATATTTCAGATGCTGTAGAATTGTGATCAAAAGTATTTCTCAATACAAGCAACCATTTCCCATCTCCCCATTATGACTTCATATGGTTGATGTACCTGGAGTTGATGAGCAGTGTAGTTGTAGTATTTGAGCCTGTCGTTAGCAGCAGCACCAGTTGAGATGTTCAGCACTCCAACTTTTAGCTGGTCCAGAGTCTTATTGGACAACCTTAAATCCCTGATCAGCTGCCATATACAGTCATCACAGCCTGAAAGTAGATAACATAGTCATACAGATGTTCAAGCATTTCTACTTGTATCTGCTGCTGAGTAGTTTGATCTGCTGCTTTCAGCTCCACTCACTGTTGTTGCAGAGATTGATTGTAGCCTCTGCCAGGCATTCCCCTGTATGCATATTACAGTGGCCGCTCTCACAGTCACACTCTGCAGAAAGAGAAGATTCACCTAATCAGGAGCTGCTGAAGCTGGTCAGGGCTGTTAATCAGCACAGCATGTTCTGTTGTTAAAAAAGTATATAGAAATAGAATCAAGAGTGTTTTATTGTCACCATGTTATACCATGATGAAATTACCTTTGATACACACAAATAAAATGACACACATACACATCAGACTTAGTATTTACAGTTTTCTTGCTACACATTAGAGCATGTAAGTTTGTATCAGAGTCTGAGGGCTCTGATATCAGACCCTTCATGAGTTGTGCAGTGATCTTGAGGCTTCATTTAGAGTAATGTGCAATTTGATATTCTTGAGAATAAGAGTGTGCAAATAGGCAATAACAGTAATGTGATTGTGTTACATGATGTACCACAAACTTCTCAGCAGGGGGAACATCCCTCACAGCTCTTGGGAAGAAGCTGTTTCTGAGCTAGTTCTGTATTTGAGGCTTCTGAAGCATTTACCTGATGGGAGAGGGATAAACACAGCATTGCCCTGGTGGGTGGGATTAACGGAGATGCGTCTGGTCCTTCTCTGGACTCGTACTGCATAGAGTGAGTCCAAATCCTGTACACGGCCTCCCACAATCCCCTGCGCTGTTCTCACCACCAGCACCAAATCCTTCCTCTCCTGCACTGTGCAGCTCCCATACCACACAGTTATGCTGAGACATAACACTCTTTCTGTAGCAGTTTAGTGAAAAGTCCAGTGCTTTTCAGTTTATATATAAAACTATATGCATAAGGTTGCGATTAGGGATGGGAATCAGTAACTGGTTCTCTACAGGAACCTTTTCCCAATCCTCCTTGTAGTTCAGTTCCTTGGAATTGTTATAAATCCTGTGAAACAGTCCTGCTCATCCATTCCACTGACTGTGCATGAATGGAAGCTGTTTGATGCAATGCTTAGCAACGCTAATGACTCTTGAGGGGGAGCTTGTGGCACAGCATCTTCTGCCTTTAAATGTCCCAGGTATGTTAAGCTCCTCCAGGTCCTGTTAATTGTATATATGTTAGCATCATGCTGTATGAATAATCTCAATCTCAAATGAACCTTTATTTGAGGAGTAAAAATGTCTCAGAGACTGGCTCTAATATAACGTCTGCCACACCTTTCATCTAGGCAGGGAAGGGTAAATGAAAGAGGTGAAAACAAAAGAATTTCACTGACTAGTGGCTAGATTTGTGGTGAAAGGTTTCCACCATTTTGCCAGGGTGGAAGCCAGGTAGGAAGCCAGGTAGGATCATGCACTGCATATTGGCATGGCTCATTTGAAAAAAGTAACTGTCCGAATGTAGTTATATTAACCAGTACAGTTTGGTTTGTTATTTCCATAACATATTCTCTGCAGGAAGTTTACTCTGATTCTCAAATCAAAACACCATCCCTCAGGTAGAGACAGTTTAAGAAATCTTTTGATCCCTGCTTGGTGTGGGATTGAAAAGAGCGATCTGATCTGAGGTCTGACGGATGTCTCAAACAAAGCCCTCCCAGCTGATGGATGGTCAATTTTTACTCAAGACCGTTACCTCACTGTAACATTACACAGTGGCAGCAAACCAATAGGCAGGAACACAAGAGGTATTTCAATGAGAAAATAGCTTTGATTGTCACAGATTTCTGTTGTGAGACCTTTTCTTGTTGCTCACTCTTCTTTAGCTGATTCTATTTTATACTGCCAGAACAGGGAGAAACAACAATGGACGAATAAGAAGATGACTATGCAAGTCTTGTCTTTTTTGATGGATGACAGGTGGCATGAAATACCACACTCTTAATTTGAAATTAAACCTTGTTCATAAGACGTTTTGGTTAGGTGTATCATTTTTAGTAGCCATCTTTTAAGCTGCAAAAAAACAAAAAAAAAACAAGAAAAAGAAAAAAAGACAACCCTAGAAGAACTTTCTGATGAAGAGGCCTGTGAACTTATTTTTCCCAGCAGCAGCAACAGCTCCCCGCCTCTGTCACACAGAAAATGGAATGAGAACTGTATAGAAGTGATCCTGCCATTCCAACTAAGGACAGTGCCACCTTATGTTATACTTAGTTAAGTTATACTATCCATTTGACAGAAGATTTCCTATTTTTTTTAAGCCAGCTTTAATTTTGTTTGAATGGAATATGAAATGTTGGTGTATTCTTTGAAATAAAGTTACTGCAACAAAACCAATTTGTTCCATATTTTACGCTCTAACACAATGAGAATCAATAAGGAACTGAATCAATAAGTGAGCTTGATGATGGAATTGGTATAACTAAATTTCTATTAATTCCCATCCATCCATGTAAATGCATGGCCTCTCTGCTGAGGGACTGATGGCTTTAGCATCTGCACAATGTATACACACTTGAGCTACATGGTGATATCATCCTATTCTCTGCAGAGAGTTTTCAGGCAAAGGTTCAAAGCTTTTAACACATGTTCCTCTGACATCATCAGCACTGCCGCCGTTGTGGGTGTGGGAATGGAAGGTCCAGTGCAGCCTTTTCCTCTGGGAACGTGTACTTTATTTCGCAATAAGCAATGCTAAGTTCAAGACAGAGAGGGAACATTTGCCCTGGAGAAGACAGGAACCAGACTCACTCTGGCAGCCGGAAGGACTGTAATCCCAGTATCCTGGGAGGCAGCGCTCGCAGTAACGGCCTCCTGCCCCCGGGCGGCACGGACAGCTGTGGGTAAGTGGATGGCATGTCGTCCGTAGGGAAGCTGGCCCACATTCACACCTCCTGCAGCCCTGGCAGCCGGAGAAGCCAAAGTAACCCTCCTAGAATAATAATAATAATAATAATAATAATAGCTTTAATTACAAAAAGGACAACGAAAGAATTAAATAAAGTTATTCAAATTCATTTTGAAGCAGCTATAGAAATATCAATCATTTTACTTCACATGTGCTATTTTTTTCTTTTAAATACTGGTTGTGCAATGACTGAATGAATGTTCCAGCTCATTGCGTTTGACAGTAAACGCAACCACAAAGGTTTCTGGTATTTATACCACAACTCGAATTGCTTTCATCTGGAAGTTTAACTTCCATTTCTTTCATCCCTATGTTTTCCCTTGCTTTTTACTGACAGCTGTTGTTCTCTATTCTTGTCACTTCAGATGAAACAATGGCAGCCTATAGCTGTTAGCACATTTCATCTTGCAGTTGAATTGGCTTGGAGACTTGACTCAGGGTGTCTGAATACAAATGCAGGCCAGACTTTTTTGTTTTGGCCCATTGACTAAAATCCTAATGAAAAACATACAACATGTGAACACATTCCAGGGCGTGAATGTCTGTACAAAGTGGTGTATGGTGCAATCAGCAGTACTTGTACTGACTGTAATACTGTGTAAGTCATTAGAAACCAATAGTTTCATACAGGTAAGGATCAGTAAAGCAGAACTGGGCTCTAAGATTTATCTCTGCATGCACGCTACATAAATCAGAGTTCAAGTAATCTAAGCTTAAATAGTTATGAAATTTAGTCAGGCTATTAATAAAGGCTGAGACAGAGGAGAGACAGTTCTTCAGGGATTGATGTGTCAGAAAATCCACTTGCCTTCATTCTTTCTGCCATTAACATACTGTTGGGAAACTGACAACAGTTCTTCTAATCACTTCTGTACTGATCAGGTAATATTAGTGAGGGCAGTGTGCAGAAATCACGTGGTCAGTCTCACCTCACACTGGTCACACAGGCGTCCTTTGACTCCCGGCTTACAGTGACACACTCCTGTCCTGTCGTCACACGAGGAGGTGCCGCATTTGTCGCACTCGCACTCTGGGGAGGACAAGGACATGCTCAGCAATAAGAACCTCTGATGTCACATCGTGCAGTGTGTAAGGTAGAAAAGCTTAGCCATACACTAATCCTTTAACTTGTGGCCTTGATTTTTTATTTTTTTTCATAGAGCAGCTTTCAGGTTCAGCAGAGAAACCCTTTGAGGTACATGTGACTTTACGCACAGTTCAGATTAGCTAGAACAAAAACATGCTTTTCTAAAGTTACGATGACTTGATGATCATGTCAAAACACTACAAGTTGTGCTGCTCCACTGAACAGAGCGCCAGCCTGCTGTCTCAGGGTGCGTGACAGCGACAGACAGCAGGCAGAATGAGTGAGCAGCTGCGTCGACAAGCTTCCCCAGCCTTCTTCCTAGCTCTGCTAAATGAGCCGTTCCACTAAACACGCACATCAAACACCACTGCCTGGGCCACTTGGAAGGTTTACGATGCGGCCATTTCCTCCTGCTACTCCCCTACCTCGGCAGTTCTTGGCGCTGATGGCGTCGCCGTAGAACCCCGGGGCACACCTCTCACAGCTGGCACCGGCCGTGTGTCCCCAGCAGTGCTGGCAGCGGCCGGTCACGTTGTGGCACTCGTTGAAGATCAGGTTAGGGTCAGTGTTGCCGTTACAGTCACACCTCTTACAAGATGAACCAATCAGCATCGGGTTGCCATAGTAGCCTGGAGCACACCTGTATTGAAGAGAGAATGTGAGGATATACAATTCTAATTAACACTTTTATCAGAAAGGTGATGTAGTTAAATCTGTAAGAGGTGTGGGAACAATGTGGGACCAAATACTACTGACGTAAAGTCATTGACTAATCGCACAAAAACAGCGTGGCTGAGATCCACATAGGTTTTCTCGGCAGCTGAACGTCTAATCAGCACTGACCTCTCGCAGTGATTTCCAGCGTAGCCCTCTTTGCACTTGCACTGCAGAGTGCTAGCCCCTTTTTTGCAGTACACAGCAAAGCTAGCCGGACACACACAGACACAGGAACGTATGTCAGAGCATGAACGTTGCTAACAATATTCAACTGGAAAACTGCAGCAGAAAGGACAAACTAGCTTACTTATTAGAGTCGCTAGAGATGGGGCAGGAGCAGGGTTCACAGGCGTGTTGCCCATCCTGTCTGGAGCTCTGGATGTAGCCGTCTTCACACATTTCACAAAACGCCCCCGTGCTGTGGTCCCTGCAGTTCTGGAGGTGGGGGGGTTGGTTATAATAAATGTGACACTCACCATTACCCTGGATCAGTTAGAGCAGACTGGGATGCTTACGACACAAATGCCAGTGATGTCTTCACAGTAGTCAGCGTGGCCTTTACAGTTACATGGAAGGCAGACGTTTTGTTGGCTGAGGAAAGAACCCTTCGCACACACCTGTAAAAGGAAGAGAAACATCCGATTTAAGCCTAATGGAGTTTAAAACAAGGTGTCGGAAAGCAGTTCCGCTGCAGCTTAAGCCACATTTGCCCCATGAAAAGGATGGCCAGCTTGTGTTGTCCCAAACACAGTCTTACTCCAGTCTTAGTATCACCACTAATGAACTATTTAATGAGAAGGCACCTTTCAGGCCTTTTTTTTTGTATGAGGTTGTATTATGACAGGAAGATAAAAATATTCACACCTGCCTTTCTGACCCTCATTCACCCTCAATTGTTATCTAGTTCAACGGTAGGTCTGTCATTCTTTACCAGAGACTGCAGCTAAAGCACTTAATGTATATACAGTATGTTAGAACAGTGCCAAGTACTTCCAATGACAACGTCTACTGTTTACTGTACGTTTATTTGACCTCCGAATGGCTCAGTTAGCTCATCAGATAAAACACTAACAAGTAACAAAGCTTGTGTACAAATACGAAGTCTCACTTTAACATGAACTCTAGGCTTTTATTTCTCTGGTGCATTTTTGGTTAAAACAAGTATGTTCTTTAATCGTGAAGTTACTCACAGTAGGTAGAGTAGCCAGAAATTTTACTCAAGTAAGAGTATGATATAATATGACTCAAGTAAAAGTAAAAAGTAGAGTGCAGTAAATCTACTCTTAAAAGTAAATTTTGTTCAAAAAGTTACTCAAGTAAATGTAACTGAGTAAATGTAACTAGTTACTACCTACTCTGGGAGAGGTGATAGCCCGGTAGCACTAATGTAGATGATGCTTTTGTTTTTGTTTTTAGAGCTATAAAAATGTTTCCCATTTATTTTTGTCTCTTAGTGCATGTGAATTTCTGCTTTTTGAAAGATATTCTGAGTTTTGGGAAATGTTTGGCATGCAAGAGAAGGACAATTCATTTGACATGAAGGGAATGATCAAAATATTGCTGAATAATAATAGGTTTTTAAATTTCTCATTTAAAAGAAGCTGTCCACCAGTTCCTAGCCCAGCCATCACCTTACATCCAAACTGCATTTCTTCCTTCTTTGCCCTTTTTGTGCTCCCAGTGGCTCTCTCCAGTCTGTTTATTGGTCTTCATTTACAGACTTCCAGCTCTGCTCCTCCTGCTTTGAAGAAGGCAACTGATTGACCTTTTCCACCCTGCCTGCAGCATACTCCCTTTGGCTCTCAAACTATTTCTCACCAGTTTGTTGTTGCAACCACTGTGGTGGGTAACTCTCCAGGGCAATTTAGCCCACCGTGGGCCTCTCTGCTCAGCCTGACTGCCTCACAGCTTTCAAAAGAAATTCTCACACTACCTATTTGGATTTTTTCTTTCTGTAAAAAAACAACTGTAAATACTAAGTCTGATATGTATGTGTGTCATGTTATTTGTGTGTATCCTAAGCTGGTGTCTGTCTGCCTCAAAGGTAATGTCACCATGGTAAAACATGGTGACAATAAAAGGTTCTTGATTCTTCTCCATCGTGCAGTTTATTGATACTCCTTGAACTGTTCCATGTTTGTTACATCACAACCATTAAACTTGGATGTTTTTTACTGAGATTTTATTATCAACCAACACATGAAAAACCTATTGATGTTTTTTTTTCTAAATAAAACAAGTGTGGCTGTAATGTTCTGTTGTGGTTTTGGTTATTTTCAGTTAGTCAACTTTTCTGTTTTAGGATTTATTTCTGTGTTGTGGTGTTTTGATTTGTGCCTAGTCTGTTTGTAGTCTTCTAGTCTTGGTTTTATTTGCTTAGGGGTTTTCTTTATTAGTCAGTATGTTCCCTCTATTGCTTTCACCTGTTTTGGTTATTGGTCCCGCCCTTCTCACCTGTTCCTTTCTCCTATTTAAGCCTGTCTTAGTTGTTTGTTTGTTGCTGGAACGTCTTGTGTGTACCCCTCGCGCCAGTCTGCGGTAAGCCCTCTCCAGCCTCTGATTATTTTTGTACCCATCCTGCCTGTCTGTCGGTCCGTACCTGTCCTGTTTTTTGAGTCTGCCTTTTGCCACCTGGATTTTGTTATTAAAACCCTTTCTTTAAGTTCCAGCTCAGTGTCCGGCTTACTTTTGGGTTCTCTCGTCACAAATCATTACATTACGTTCCAGCCAAGAATGAACCCAAAGCCGACACGTTATTTCCGCTCAGGAAGAGCTATGCTTATTCAGGCTAGCACTCCACTCACCCTTCAGCGTCCAGATGTCCCCTCACCGGACGTCCGCTGTCAGCCCTCCCCTGCTCCTTTCGTTCCAGAACCAGAGTTTTTTATGGAGGCGGATCAGGGATCGATGCCGGAATCTTCTTTTGAGGGAACCCGGCTAGCGATCTGTCCCCCCGGTGTCGGTCCCAGGCGTCACCTCCTCGTCAGCGGCACTTTCCCGCAGCGATGCCGGCCAGACCCTCCCTTTTTTCTGGAAGTCAAAGCAGAGGTGGTGCGGGATCTCCGCCCGGACCTTTTTCCGGAACCGACTCTGCCGGAAGCACCAGTTCCGCAGCAAGTTTCTCAGCCGTGTCGTCGGAGGAGGAAACGATGGGCTGCGGCTTCTTCCTGCTCGGCGGGCCGGCGTCCTCCACCTTCCGGTGCTGTTGCTCCCACAGCTCCTCCTAGTGGTACCACTGATGATGATCACAGTTTATTGGAAGACAAAATAAGGTCCTTTGCCCCGGTGATTAAGCGTCTTAGGGAGGCCTTATTTGCCCAATATTCAGAAGAGCTGGAGAAGAAATTAAAGGAGGTGGAGGAACATTACAGGTCAGCCCTCCGGTCATTTTACAGCCGACCAAAGTCTGTCCCCGAGGGTCTGGAAGACGCCTCGGCCCCTGAGTCTGTCCCCGAGGGTCTGGAAGACGCCTCGGCCCCTGAGTCTGTCCCCGAGGGTCTGGAAGACGCCTCGGCCCCTGAGTCTGTCCCCGAGGGTCTGGAAGACGCCTCGGCCCCTGAGTCTGTCCCCGAGGGTCTGGAAGACGCCTCGGCCCCTGAGTCTGTCCCCGAGGGCCCGGAAGACGCCTCGGCCCCTGAGTCAGTCCCCGAGGGTCCGGAAGACGCCTCGGCCCCTGAGTCAGTCCCCGAGGGTCCGGAGGACGCCTCGGCCCCTGAGTCAGTCCCCGAGGGTCCGGAGGACGCCTCGGCCCCTGAGTCAGTCCCCGAGGGTCCGGAGGACGCCTCGGCCCCTGAGTCAGTCCCCGAGGGTCCGGAGGACGCCTCGGCCCCTGAGTCAGTCCCCGAGGGTCCGGAGGACGCCTCGGCCCCTGAGTCAGTCCCCGATGGTCCGGAAGACGCCTCGGCCCCTGATCCTGTCCCCGAAGGCCCGGCCGACGCCTCGGCACCTGAACCAGCTCCTCAGAGTCAAGACGGAGCCCTGGAAGGTCCGTCCCCGTCTAAGCATTACAAGGGGGTCCAGGAGATCCCACCTCTGTCCAGCCCCTCTGAGGGGGTTCTGAAGGGTCTGCCTCCACCCAGTTCCCTAGTGGGCGTCCGGCAGGACCCGCCTCCGCTCAAGACCCAGGAGGGTCAGTCGCCGTCCTGCGACGCAGCGATCCAGGAGGATCAGTCGCCGTCCGGCGACGTGGAGACCCAGGAGGGTCCGCTGCCGGACCAAGTTGTGTCGACCCAGGAGGGTCAGTCACTTCCCCACATCGGTTGGGTCCAGGGGGGTCGGGGCAATCACGTTCCCCGCCGAAGCAGAAGAGGACGCGTACGTCGCCCAACTCCTCGAAGGGTTGGCCGACCCCTAGGGTCTCGGAGGAGGGCCAAGAAGTCAAGTTGCCCTCAAGACCTTAGAGTCTCTGGATCTCCACATAAGCATTCACCTCCAGCCTCTCCACTCACCCTATGTGACAGTCAGCTGTCTGAGTTTTTATACTGGCTGTCACTCCCGGAGCCCCTCCAGAGACTGATTGGGCGATTATTCTTTTTTAAAGGACTGGCTGACGCCTGTAGCCCAAGGCCTCCTGAAGCCTGTAGCCCGGGGCCTCCTGAAGCCTGTAGCCCGGGGCCTCCTGAAGCCTGTAGCCCGGGGCCTCCTGAAGCCTGTAGCCCGGGGCCTCCTGAAGCCTGTAGCCCGGGGCCTCCTGAAGCCTGTAGCCCGGGGCCTCCTGAAGCCTGTAGCCCGGGGCCTCCTGAAGCCTGTAGCCCGGGGCCTCCTGAAGCCTGTAGCCCGGGGCCTCCTGAAGCCTGTAGCCCGGGGCCTCCTGAAGCCTGTAGCCCGGGGCCTCCTGAAGCCTGTAGCCAGGCTCCCACCTTTGCAGCCTGTAGCCAGGCTCCCCCTTTAGCAGCCTGTAGCCAGGCTCCCCCTTTAGCAGCCTGCAGCCAGGCTCCCCCTTTAGCAGCCTGTAGCCAGGCTCCCACCTTTGCAGCCTGTAGCCAGGCTCCCCCTTTAGCAGCCTGTAGCCAGGCTCCCCCTTTAGCAGCCTGCAGCCAGGCTCCCCCTTCAGTCGCCTGCAGCCAGGCTTCCCCTTCAGTCGCCTGCAGCCAGGCTTCCCCTTCAGTCGCCTGTAGCCAGGCTTCCCCTTCAGTCGCCTGTAGCCAGGCATTCCCTTCAGTCGCCTGTAGCCAGGCATTCCCTTCAGTCGCCTGTAGCCAGGCATCTCCTTCTGTAGCCTGTAGCCAGGCTCCCCCTTTAGCAGCCTGTAGCCAGGTTCCCCCTTTAGCAGCCTGTAGCCAGGCTCCCCCTTCAGTCGCCTGTGGCCAGGCTCCCCCTTCAGTCGCCTGTAGCCAGGCTCCCCCTTTAGCAGTGTGTAGCCAGGCCTCCCCTTTAGCAGCCTGTAACCAGGCCCCCCCTTCAGACGCCTGTAGCCAGGTTCCCCCTTTAGCAGCCTGTAGCCAGGCTCCCCCTTCAGTCGCCTGTAGTCAGGCTCCTTCGGTAGTTGCCTGTAGCCAGGCTCCTTCGTCAGTCGCCTGTAGCCAGGCTCCTTCGTCGGTCGCCTGTAGTCAGGCTCCTTCGTCGGTCGCCTGTAGCCAGGCTCCTTCGTCGGTCGCCTGCAGCCAGGCTCTTTCCTCCGTCGCCTGTAGTCAGGCTCCTTCGTCAGTCGCCTGTAGCCAGGCTCTTTCGTCAGTCGCCTGTAGCCAGGCTCCTTCGTCAGTCGCCTGTAGCCAGGTTCCTTCGTCGGTCGCCTGCAGCCAGGCTCTTTCCTCCGTCGCCTGTAGCCAGGCTCCTTCGTCAGTCGCCTGTAGCCAGGCTCTTTCGTCAGTCGCCTGTAGCCAGGCTCCTTCGTCAGTCGCCTGTAGCCAGGCTCCTTCGTCAGTCGCCTGTAGCCAGGCTCCCCCTTCCGTAGCCGTTAACCAGGCGCCGCCGCCTGTAGCTGTTAACCAGGCGCCGCCGCCTGCAGCTGTTAACCTGGCGCCGCCGCCTGCAGCTGTTAACCAGGCGCCGCCGCCTGTAGCTGTTAACCAGGCGCCGCCACCAGTAGCCTGTAGTCCGGCGCCCTCCTCAGCCTGTAGTCCGGCGCCCTCCTCAGCCTGTAGTCCGGCGCCCTCCTCAGCCTGTAGTCCGGCGCCCTCCTCAGCCTGTAGTCCGGCGCCCTCCTCAGCCTGTAGTCCGGCGCCCGCCTCAGCCTGTAGTCCGGCGCCCGCCTCAGCCTGTAGTCCGGCGCCCGCCTCAGCCTGTAGTCTGGCGCCCGCCTCAGCCTGTAGTCTGGCGCCCGCCTCAGCCTGTAGTCTGGCGCCCGCCTCAGCCTGTAGTCTGGCGCCCGCCTTAGCCCGTAGTCCGGCACCTGCCTTAGCCCGTAGTTCGGCGTCCTCCGTAGTCTGTAGTCCGACGCCTCCCCTAGCCTGTAGTCCGGAACCCGGCTCTGTCTTCTCTCCCTTCAGGAGTCGGGGTCCGAGGTTCCTGCTCCGCCGACGGTCTATGAGGTTCCTACTCCGCCGACGGCCTTCTGTTGCCCTGCTCCGCCGGCGGCCTCCTGAGGTCCTGACTCGCCTGGGCCCTCCACCGGAGAACCTGTCTCGCCGGGGCCGTCCGCCGGAGAACCTGTCTCGCCGGGGCCATCCGCCGGAGAACCTGTCTCGCCGGGGCCGTCCGCCGGAGAACCTGTCTCGCCGGGGCCGTCTGCCGGAGAACCTGTCTCGCCGGGGCCGTCTGCCGGAGAACCTGTCTCGCCGGGGCCGTCTGCCGGAGAACCTGTCTCGCCGGGGCCGTCTGCCGGAGAACCTGTCTCGCCGGGGCCGTCCGCCGGAGAACCTGTCTCGCCGGGGCCGTCCGCCGGAGAGTCTGTCACGTCTGGGCCGTCCGCCGGGACGACCGCCGGAGAGTCTGTCAAGTCTGGGCCGTCCGCCGGGACGACCGCCGGAGAGTCTGTCACGTCTGGGCCGTCCGCCGGGACGACCGCCGGAGAGTCTGTCACGTCTGGGCCGTCCGCCGGGACGACCGCCGGAGAACCTGTCACGTCTAGCTGGTCCTCCGGGACGGTCACGTATACTGTTTGGACTCTTTATTTTTTATTTTTTTTGAGGTTCGCCCGATGTGGGTTGTTTTCTGTTTTGGACTCTTGTTTTGGTTGTTTTGTCTTTTTTCTGACCCTCCTGCTTGTAGCCCCCTCCGCCCGCCCGGTCGGACTTTTATTTAGTTTTCTTTGTAGAGACGTAGGGCGTCTAGAATCCGCCCTTGAGGGGGGGGCTCTGTAATGTTCTGTTGTGGTTTTGGTTATTTTCAGTTAGTCAACTTTTCTGTTTTAGGATTTATTTCTGTGTTGTGGTGTTTTGATTTGTGCCTAGTCTGTTTGTAGTCTTCTAGTCTTGGTTTTATTTGCTTAGGGGTTTTCTTTATTAGTCAGTATGTTCCCTCTATTGCTTTCACCTGTTTTGGTTATTGGTCCCGCCCTTCTCACCTGTTCCTTTCTCCTATTTAAGCCTGTCTTAGTTGTTTGTTTGTTGCTGGAACGTCTTGTGTGTACCCCTCGCGCCAGTCTGCGGTAAGCCCTCTCCAGCCTCTGATTATTTTTGTACCCATCCTGCCTGTCTGTCGGTCCGTACCTGTCCTGTTTTTTGAGTCTGCCTTTTGCCACCTGGATTTTGTTATTAAAACCCTTTCTTTAAGTTCCAGCTCAGTGTCCGGCTTACTTTTGGGTTCTCTCGTCACAAATCATTACAGTGGCATTCATTTGTGTTTCGCCATTCTGAGTTAATATTTTTGAAGTACTGATTACTAATACTTTACTTCGACAAACTTAGCATATTTACAGACAACGTTTCTTTTTCAGCGCAAAATCGCCTATGCTGAAGAAAAGCATCTTCACAGCATGATGTGGTCACTACCATGTTTCACTGTTGGGATGGTGTGTTCAGAGGGATGTGCCATTTCTGCCACACATAGCACTTTGCATGTGGGTCAAAACGTTAGTCTCAGCTCCTGTTTTCACTTTTACTTTCACTTGTTCAGGTTGTGTTGGTCTATCCAATACAAACCCAATACAATCATTTGGATAATATCTAGTGTTGCACCAATACCGATACCAGTATCGGGCGGGGCCCCGATCCAGCACTAAAATGGTGTTATCGTTAGCGGCGAGTACCAACAAATAGGGCACCGATACCATTTTGATGTTTGTATGTCACTTGAACACAGCCTTCTCTCTCCCGACACTCACTAGTTCTACTAGATTCACTTTGTATCAGTCTTTTTCCTCCTTAACGAAGGTAGCAGCTTGACAAAGCCATGAAGGCAATTATTTTACATCCAAGTAGTATGCAGTTCTTCATATATACACACACATGAATATCAAACAGATGGTATCGGTATGGTATCGGTATCGGCCGATACTGCACAGCCAGGTATCGGGTATCGGTATCGGGGCCAAAAAATGGCATCGGCGCAACACTAATAGTATTAGCAGTTATGTTTTTCTCTGATTAAAGGTGAGTAGATTAAGAATTAGGTGTAAGGCTTAGAGAAGATTAACTGTCAGTTCAAAAGGACTTGAACTTGCAGAACAAAGCTAATAGAGGCTCTCAAAAGTTAAATAATGTTGGATTTTCTGGCAGTGAATGTTGCATTGATACTCTTCATCATTTCCTCTGAAATAGTTTAATTTGTCAGTGTTAAATTCTGTGTCAGCTTTTCTTGTAAAAGGCTTGCGATGAAAAGTGTCTACTCATCAAGATATTTTTTTCAAGTTTTATTAAGCATTGAACTATGGTCTTAAATATACCAGTAAAGATAAAATATATTTTATAGCAGTGTGTCTTGTTCAGAGGAAACCTGTCTGAACTTAAGCTTCCTGTGACATGTCTGCCTGTACCAGGATGATGTGCTGTAACATAACCGGCTCTCTTTGTGTCTCTCGCACACAGTTACATCCTCTGACTATCTTTGAACTTCTGGAGCTGCTGAGCTCAGCGAGGCCTACAATAGCACTTTGTTAGCTGCAGCCTGCAGGAACTCCAGAGTTTGACCTTCTTGCTTCACGCAGTCGACCGGACATTGAAGGAGTGCATTCACAGCTACTGGAGGGTGGAACATTCCTCAGACCTACAGCTGTGGATGCTTGTGATTCATACTTTGTTTAATCCACAGATGGGCTATGAGACAAAGCTGTGTTTGTGGCCAGCTCATGTTAAACTTCCTGTAAAACAGAAGTGCTATGTCCAGCAGGACATATTTCCTGTGGATTTGGAGCCACATTGCATTACTATGTACTCATGTGTTGCGCTTCCTTGCAAAGACACCCTGACCCGAACAATTTCTAAATGTTTGGTAGTCTGGAATGGAAGGGGCCAAATCTCCTTATTCAGGCAGCTAAAGGGGAAACAACTATACCAAGTTTATAGAAAAACAGCATTTAAAGAAACAACTGGACGATAACTGATGGCTGTGTGATGGATCAAACAGCTGCAGGGGGTGACATGGGCTTTGGGACAACAAATGACATATACTCCTCTAAAACTACCTCTTTGCTTCAGCCTAACTGATTTGTGTCAACATATTTGTAAATTAAGCTCAAATCATTAATCCACCAAAAGCTTAATTAATATTTACGTTTGTGCATGTATTATTCAGTTCAAATCTTTAAAATCTGTATAACATGTGGCTTTGAGACTGATGAATAACAGAAATGAACCAAGCAGAACAAAGCTCAAATCTTGTGGACTTCTGGAGGGTAATTATGAAGGAAGACTGGAATAGTGTAACATGCTGTTTTAAATTGATGTTCAGCACTTATATTAAAGGGAAGGGGGAAAGAAGTTGTTTTTCCTTTGTGCTTTAAACCAGAACCAGAGCGGGACCTCGGGTGGGTGAGGCTTGAGAGCAGCAGTGGGGCTCAGCTTGGAATTAAAACTCTGCAGCTGAATAATATTGGATTTCTCTCCAGGAATTTGTGTTCTTGTGTTTTTTCTATCCTTGGGGATGAAGTGTCCCCGTGTGACTAATGGAAAATCTTTTCACATGGCATTTGTTGAAAAAGATATTCCTTATTTTTTTAATCTCGTCTGCACATGGTTTGAGTTGTCTATTGTGGCTGTAGCATGGCCTCTGGATGAAGACTTAGTTGCTGCATCAGTATGGTCACACAAATGCCACAGGGTGGAATATATTTAGCCAAACATAGTTTATGTGGTAATTTCACAAAAAACAAAAAACTTTGGGGCATTAAGATAAATATCTCTTAAAATGACAGCAAGGTTTGAAGGCACCAAAGTCACAAACTGCACCATACCATGATGCTTCCTTTACTTTAAAGGGGCAGTGTGTAATAAATTTGGCTTTATTTATTAGAAAAAAACAAATATTGCTTTCATTAATACATATTCTGCCAAGTTTAAAAACAATGACCCCAAAAATGAAAGCTTCAATGTGGATGCAGAGGTTGCAGGCTTTCTGCTGGACAGGTAAATTAATTCAATAAAACAGTGAATGCATTATGCTAGAAACAGGGCAGCTACTCCTTCCTCCCAGCAGAGAGTTTGTTAGCTAACGCTGGACGGGACACTCGTGAAAGATGCTGACACTGTCACATTTATGACAATACGCAGCTTCCGTAGCACTTATTAAGCGCTTAACGGTGAGGCAACAGAGCACACTTCTTGATCGTTGGTGCACCACTAGATGGGATTAAGTCTTACTGGGGCTTTAAACTTTGCTCCCTTTGTTCCTTCAAATACATTAATGTGAATTTGTGGATTTTTGCAAAGATATCCTATATCTGCCAATTGTAAGTATAACCAGTTTGATGCTTTTATTTGAATGAGATGTTTGTCAGTTATAGATGTCAGAGACTTCCCAATAAAGAGCAAATGAAGATCACAGGAAGTAAGAGATAAGATTACTGCAGCTTTTGGCTTGTGGGTCTTTTTTCCCTTTTCTCTGTATTATACATTGTGCTCCTCTTCAGTAATTTAGGACATCTGTGTTTACAGTTCATGGTTCTATGTAGTCTTTGGTTTTCTTTATATGCTAAGTATTAGTTATGCATTTATTAGCTTTTAAATGTTCTGAAATGTTATTCTAGCTATTTTTCTTCTCCACCTTGTTTCTTTTAAGATCACGTGACGCATCCTGTTCAGCCAAGATCTTTCTTCCTGTTTTGTGCCTTAAAATGTGCCTCCTAACACACTGGACCAACACAATGGCAAAGCAAATGTCAGAAGAATACAATAGCCAGTATGGTGCAGGAAAAACAGCAGATCGAATCTAGAAGGCCAAATAAACGCTCCTGAAAGTCATGCAGATGAATACTGCCCAGAGTTATTTCTATAACGCTAGATTACTCTCCTCTCCTCAGCTACACTTATTTTTCGTACTGAGAGATCCCAGAACTTCATCCAGCAGGTTTTTGGTTCTGCTTAGGAATCTTGTTCTTTGGGTCCATATATCCATATTTTAAGGTGAGAGTTGGAATGTACATTGGCCAGTAAAGTGGAAATCTGTGCTTTTTGGGTGCCGCTCCTCCTTCACCAATTTAGGCTGAGGAACACCCTGGATACAAAGCTACAATCCATCTTTCCATCTTGAGGCAAGCACCAATCCCAAATAAATAATGCAAAAAACAATCAAAAACAGCAAAAACAAAATAAAAATACCCAATAAGCCTTGTTTATTTATGTTTTAACTATGCTTTAAAATATTCTAAAGATTTTCATACTTTTACTCTTTTCTTATCAGTCAGGACCTTTCTTCTCTAGGCCTACACAGTTGCCACTCTGCAGCATTTCAAGCTCATGATATACTTTAATTTCTTTAAACAAATGCTTTCTGTGATGAAGAGTACCTCATCACATCACAGATAGAATACTGCTAAACACAACATAAGTCATCTGTCCACTCTCTAATAAGTGTAACACTTACCTAAGGGTATGGGGGAGTGGTGGCCTAGTGGGGAGCAGCACGCTTGCATTCTGAGAAGACTGCAAGTACCGGGTTTGATCCCCGGAGACTGCCACCATGGGTCCCTGAGCAAGGCCCCCACACTGCTCCCTGGGCAATGTACGGAGCCCACTGCTCCCTAAGGAATGGGTTAAACACAGACAAAACATCCCCTCTGTGGGACAATAAAGTGAATTGTTTTTTATAAATGGGGCTGCATCGTTCTGGATAATTTTCACCTAAACTAGTGCACTCTCACATCTCCCACAGGTGCAGGGTTCCAGGTATTAAGTGTTCACTTATATACAGAAAGCCTGTAATTTGTTTATTTATTTATGTTCTTTCACTTCCTTTTTTCAGGTTTCACTTTACACATGTCAGCTTAAATAATAGTACATATGATTTAGCAATGGCATCTGTGTTACTCAAGTGTATCTGTTGCTTTATGTCTGTTGGTTGTGCTATTCTTTTTGCGTCTCTTTCCAGTTTTATCATTCTCTCCCTTTTATCTCTTCTTTCTTTCACCTCTTCACTTTCTTTTTTTTCTCTTCTTGTTCTTCCTTTACTCTCCCATTGTAGTGTCCATATAATTTGAAATTCTCCCTGCAGGATTCACAATAAAGCTATTTACATGCATAAATCAAGCGGAGCACTATGGCGAAAGCTGTTCGCTCCACTTGTAAAAGCAAAATCTGTCGAGCTCTATCTGGCATTGAGACATCAATTCCTATTGCCACATTGCTAGACAGGACACTGGGGGAAATAAATAAATAAATAAATGGGGCTGCAGAGTGGTGCACTGGGTAGCACTGTTGCCATGCAGCAAGAAGATCCTGGGTTTGAGTCCTACACTTGCTCTGGGTCTTTCTGCATGGAGTTTGCATGTTCTCCCTGTGCATGCGTGGGTTCTCTCCGGGTACTCCGGCTTCCTCCCACAGTCCAAAAACATGACTGTTAGGTTAATTGGTCTCTCTAAATTGTCCTTAGGTGTGAGTGTGTGGTTGTGGAATGGTTGTTTTCCCTGTTTCTCTCTGTGTTGCCCTGTGACAGACTGGTGACCTGTCCAGGGTGTACCCCGCCTCTCCCCCACTGACAGCTGGAGATTGACACCAGCACCCCTTGCGACCCCACAAGGGATAGACGTGTTAGAAATGGATGAGTTTTTTTAAATTGAATTTTAGAAACTCCAGTGAACCAAACATCAGTGTATGGGATAATAGGAGGACACCAACATATTAAAAAAACAACTATGACCTGCTGTCTTTTGTTTTTAAAAGTTTCTGGTCAGTATTAATTAGTCAGCAGGATCCCATTTCAGAAAGCTGGGTTAGTGGGAATCCAGAGTAATTTCTTGGATAAACTCCTGCATACTCTGGCTTTTCCATTTCAGAAGCCCTGCCCTTGAGTCAAATTATCAAAACAAATTACTCCATGAAACAACCTTGCTACTGAGCAGAGTTGTTTAGGCTAACCCTGAGTTTTTTTTACTTCTAAGCTAAGATCTGCACAGTGTGAGGTAAGGCGTGTTCTTTTCTGGAGGAGCCTGTAAGCTTGAGCACGAATACTCCACAGAAATCTCTGTTGGTAGAGGCTGATCAGAACACGATTAAATGTCTGATCATTTCTGGATTAATATATTTTCAAGTTTTACCGTTTTTCGCTGCTGTCAGTTATTTATCTCAATATTCTCAGCCCGCACATCGCTCTTATAACACAACGAGGGGACACTCTCAGTTTTTCTTTGTGCTGCACAGCTTTTCAGTAACATACGTAATGCAGAAAATATTTCATCTGTATGTCCTGCTGTCAGGAATGCTACTGTTGCGCTCAGTTATAGTAGTTTAATGTTGTTTCATAGTCAGACACCCAGACGATTAATAAAAGACCCAACCAGATTCAAAGCAATAATTTATTCTGTATACAATTTTGAGACATCCCGCTCTAGTTGTCCATTTATATTACCCCCTGCCCCCAACAGTGTTAGGCTACAACACTGGACCTTACCTGATTAAACTGTATTGTCATACTTCATTGTGATTGTCACATCCCTTTTATGCCTGTCGGATTGAACCTAGAAATGCAATTGATGTCCCCCCCCCCCTTTTTTTTTGGTGTTGAATGAGTGTAGTGTGAGAATACAGCTGTAATTGTCCATCAAATAACACTCATATCACTCAACCATTGACCTTTTCAGCCATTCTCTGCTGCTAACTTGCTTTTTTCAGCAGCAACAACATTGTTTTCCTTTTGTTAGTGATGCTTTTATATTTAACATATGCTGTCATTAAAGATTTCTAATTCTAATGGAGGCAATATAACTCATGGGAAATGCGCACTTCAAGGCTTCTCATTTCCTGCCATTGCCATGGTGCATCAGGTTATCTGCGTTCCATTGATGAGGCCTTTTATCATGCTCGTGCTGAACTCAGGGTTGATTGGAAGCTGAGTTTAGTTCCCTGATTGATATCACCTGCTCTGAAACCGAAAGAGCTGAGTATGACAGAGTGAGGTAGAACTACTCAGAGTAGCTGCTTTCTACTCAGGGTAGATCAGCCATTCTTTCTGAAACGGGGCCCTTAGGAGATCACAGATAGTTCACAGATACTTTAAAAACGAGGACTGGAAGTTTGTTACTGTACCCGAGTGGCACAACACAGTACGGGTAATGCTAGGCAACGGAAACCAAAGTAGCATTTTGTTTTTGCCAATGACATCAGAAACATACTCTCTCAACCGTTTCCATGGTCCTCCCACTGCATGTCCTACAATACACAAAGCTGACATTCAGCATGTTATAAAGCCTCATAGCTTGTCCCTTTCTGATGTTGCATTCCTGTATTTACATAATTCATTTCAGCTCTAGTTGCTTTTAAAATGAACCATAAAGCTTGAATTACAGACCTGCCGTCAAATGCAATAACAGGATCCAGTCCTCTAGATGATGGTGTTTAAAGTGAATACTCTCTCTGGCTGTGGAGCTTCGTGGCTGTGCAGCCATCACCCAATGTTTATACAGGAGGCCTTTATTTCTGCTGAATCTCTACAGTGTTGCTGGATGAACAAAACTGTTTGCTATAGCTCTTTATATTCTTGGGATATCTGCTTGTTTGGTTAGTTTTCCAAGCTTGAATGCTGAATCGCATTTCCTCCCTGACATGACATCATTTTGTGCATGCTGCTGTGCTAATGATGGCTTTGAATAAGGGACCAGACACAAGATTTAAGTCTGGTGAACATCCTCAGGAAAGCACAGATCCCAGGTCATGAGAAAATCACCCTGCCTCAAAAACTACGCACACAAAGTCCTGGGCTACTTTTCCTCCCAGGGGATGCTAAGGTCAAAAAAGTAAGAAAACAAAGAAATACAGAGCGTATACACGATCTGGAGGCCCCGGTTTAGTAATACTAAGCTTTAGAGAGTAAACATCACAGTCTGCGCTGCATTTTTAGCTGCTTTTATTTAGGGTTTTATTTTACTTTGAGCCACTGAAACTTGTACTGGTTGAATCAATGCAGCATAAAATAAAATTGGTTTATGTGTAAAATCAGTAATTATACCAGAAGGCATGTAGGTGCTTGCAAAACAGCCATGCTCTGATTGCAAAAGTTCACAGAAATATTATTGCAAAGGGGCAAACCCCTTGGCCCTCAATGATCTGAAAGTAATGCATTTCTGTCCGCATTAACAAGACGTCATGGCCGAGATGACACAACCATTCTTTAACGTATAGCCTACCGTTCTATTTTCTGTTCTTCTAAAAGGTGCTGGTATCTTCTGGGCTCAGAAGATACCAGCTAGGGCACACACGTCACACAAACATTCATGTATACACTTACACCCAGAAAGGTTGACTCAGGCTTCAGACTCAGACTCATAATTAAGTTGCAAAAATAAAGACTTCAGACTCAGATTTGTGCCCTGAAGACTTGAGACTTGAAGTGTAAAAAAATACTTGTGAAACACCTCTGCTCACACCTAAGTGCGCTTTAAAAAGGGCTGTTAACCCAACATTCTTTTTTTTGCTATGTACCTTGGGAGAAAACCGGAGTGTCTGGGGTTTGAATCACTGGGTATTTGAAAAGACTGCAAGACTTTCTTTTAGTGTTGTATTGTAGTCTTAAAGTCACTGTCATTATATGATGAATGAAAAACAATTTTGTTCTGTTTGACTTTAAGGTCCCACAAACTTCAAATACTATCACTGGTAATTTTGTACCAAACTGCACTTATATAGAGTAAAATGTATTTTTTATCCTTTCTGTGCTTTTTGTATGAGTACTGCCATCACAATATCCAAATAACACGCTGTCACTCAAATCACGCGAGACTACTCATATGGTGACGTACCAACTGCACCAGGCCCTGGAATACGAACCTACAATAGATCTAAACATGCCGGAATGCCAGACATACGGTTGCAAAAATAAACCGCATGTATGCAAAGGGAAGTCCTTTCTGAAGATTGTCGACCCATCTAAAGATGTGAGTGTGCGAGAACAAGCAGTAGCATGGCATGCTGACTGACTGACAGCTTGCAGTTTGATAGGAAAGTGTTTTTCCACTCTCCTTGGTGCAGTTTGTACGTCACCTTCAGGCTTCTGGTTCAGTTAATAATAGCCGTACTCAAGGATTACTTATAGTCTGCTATTGCAATTGTTTTGGGGGCGTCAGGAGGTTATTACGTAGCATGTGTAACTTATGAATGCACCAATGTGTTATACTAAGAATACAGCAACTTTTACAAGAAAATGGTTGTACACCTTTGTCTGACTTTAGGAAAAGGCCTAAAAACTATTGTTTGTTCAGCCATTACCTGACAGTTCTCAGAGCAGTTACATATTTTTTAAGTTAAGCTAAATGACACATGAGTCAATCAGTCACATACAATGGTGGTAAAATGCATATTGATACAAGTGATAAACTTTAGGCAATTTGTTAGAAGCAGACTGTCACAGGAACACACTGTTTGTTCTTGTTTCTTTCATCTCCATAATTGAATTAATAAAAAGCAGTAGAAACAGTATAGTTTGACAGACATAACATAATATCTTGTGTTGGTATTGAAAGGAAACTAAAGTGATTGAACTCAAAGAATATTAATTGCAATTGCTGAACAGTATTGTAGCAGTCACAGCAGAAATTCCATCTGAGCATCATTGCTCAGTTGTTGACCCACTGTAGGCAAGGCCTCCTCCTGTCATACAGTCCAACAGTATTCTTTCTGGCATTCTTCAGGAATGTAACTTTTCTTTGTGAGAGGCAGATAGTGAAATGTCCCTTCTTAGGCAAGAAATGCTTTTTTTTTTGGGAATAAGACTGGACCAGCCTTGAGTCAAGCGGATTCTAAATATTCAGCTAAATGTTCAGCATTAACACAGCAGAAAACAAACAACAAAAAAGCTTCTGATATTTGTTACTTGAGCTTAACACAACCATCCACCAACAACCAAAGAAAATATCTAAAGGATTTTGAGATGGCCTAGTCTGCTACAGCTCAAGATCACTGTAAAGACATGCCCTTCTGAAAGTCAAGCATAAATTTATGAGGGGTGGTTCTATAGATTTCTTATAATGGCCTTTGGTGTTTAAAAGTTATTTACATATAGTAGCTCATTCCATTCCATTGAGTTTATCTGGTGAAGCTAAACTGTGCTAAACAAAGTGGGACTGAAGCCTGAGAGCAGCTTGTTTCTAATGGTTTCTCATGTGCTACCTCTTGCACTGCAAAAACGGAACTAGAAGTAAGTAATATGTTCTTAAAATTTGTGTGTTTGTCCTTGATTTGAGCAGGTAAATAAGATTATTTGCCAATGGAACAAGAATTTTGCACTTAAAATAGGAACAATTCATCTCAATCATCTTATTTCAAGTGCAGGATGTCTAATTATCTTATTTTAGGGGTAAAAATGCTCATTCCATTGACAGATAAGCTTATTTAACTGCTCAAATCAAGGACAAATACACTAACTTTAAGAATATTTTACTTATTTTTAGATCCGTTTTTGCAGTGTGGTTTTCCTTCCCTTAAAGACCAGCAGCTTGTTTCCATTAAGAAACTGTCAGGGAGGGGCAGTAGGCACATGACAGCAGGGGAGACAGTAACTCAAGAGATTATCTGAGCTCCATTCTCAGAGTGGCCCTAATATAAACACGTACATGCATGAACACAATGCACTGTGAAAACACAGAGGAGTCTTTGTAAAGCGTCAGACAGCCCGTGTTCCACTCAACTGTAAACCAGACCCATTGTCTACATGTTAGAAACATCTATGGATAATGTCAGCGGCCAGTCAGATGAGGTAGACTAAACAAAGCACCAGAAAACATGAACAGAAGACCGATCAAAATGTAGAAGAGTCTTACTTTGAGAACAAGCTGTTGCTGTTCCCCAAACTTGGTGGCAGACGTTGGACAGACAATTCCTGAGAGGATGGAGACGAGGCAGAGGCAGGAAAGGGATTTAGCAGCCATATTTGTGTTTGTCCAGCGATCCCCCCTCTCCCTCTGTCACGGCCAGTGTCCTCTGAGCTTCTTCAGCCTGGAACTACACTTTTCCACTCCTCCTGATGTCCAGATGCAGCACTGCCCCCTGTCCCGGCCCTGGCTGAATCCTGTAACACTAACTTTTGTGGACTTCCTCTCTTTCTCTCCTCTCTCTCCTCCCTCCCAGTCCTGGTTTCTCTCCCCTTGTGGGATTGCCTCTCCCTTGAGCTGGGCCCAAATCACATACAGATGGGAAACTGAGAGAAACAGTGAGAGAGAGAACAGCAAAGAGGCAAGTGAGCGCTGGGAGGATTTCTGTCTCCCGATGCACCCATCCGAACTGCTCACCCCACCCCCAACCCAACTGGCAAAGTCATACTGAGTGGTCTCCCCGTCTCCATTTCCACAAGCATGGCACCCTTTTCACCTTGGGTTGAGCAGGCAGCGAGTGCCCCTCCCCCTCTGCTCAGCCAGGGTGGGCAGAAGGTCTGAAGCTTCAACACTCACTGCAGTCAGCGGGCAGAAAAGAAACAGCTGCTCTGATATCCTGGCCCAGCTCCACCTCACAGCCCCAGACATTAGCTTTCTGTTTGTTTATCCTGGTCAGAAGCTTGAAAAGCTGCTGAAGTTACAGGGACTGTGTGAGGCTGTTACACAGGAAGAGTCTGAATACCACACTGCCAGGATACTGTAAAAACTGCAGTGTGAAAGCAACTGTTTTATGCCTCATGTGTCTCCAGTGACTAATAAACAGGTAGTTACAATCCAGGTATGCATGGTAAAGATGTCACAGAGAATCAAGATGTGACACAGCTATACACAACAGGTATGACTAAAATACATTACTAGCTTACTGGTCTCACACTGTTTTGAAAAATTGATAAGGGGGTGATGATTGAATGGAAAGTATTTTCATACTTTATTGACCATTACTTAGCATTAGGGAATCTGACAGAAATGGTAAATGGCCTGTACTTGTATAGCACTTTATCAAGTCCTGACGACCCAAAAGAGCTTCACACTACATTCAGTTATTTACACATTGACACGCTGAGCAACTCTGTAGCCACAGCTGCCCTGGGTCAGACTGACTCAACTGAGGTTGCCAAAGCAGGTGAAGTGTCTTGCCTAATAACACCGTGACTGAGATGGTTGTAGGGCAAACTCCCTACCTCCTATGCCACATCGGCCCTATTTTAAGATAGAACAATGTAGAGTTGGTTTATTCCATTGTGTTTCACTTTGTTTGTGACTCACTGAGTGATAACAGACCACTTAGCCTTGACGCTACAACATTTGTTTTGGGTTGGGCTTATTAAGTTGCGAAAAAATTAAATTCATGAGCTTTCCCTGTTTTATCTCTTTTTTCCCTTCCTTTCATATCACTTATCTCTCTCAAATATATCGGCAGAGCCTCAATTACCCCAGCAAAGGCTAAAAATGAATATTGCCTTTGTTTAAAAGCTAACCATCTTGACTGTCTTTAAAAACCTTCTTGATGGTGTCAACTCCATTCAAAAAATCACTAACTGAGAGCTGATTAACACAACATATGGACAAAAGAATCACAGAAGTTATATTGGGCCTCATTGGTTCATTAATTAACTCAGTGAAACTAAGGAGACTTCCTTGTTCATGTTTGTCCAACAGCAGTTTGGTATTTTGAGCACAAGCACAGTACAAACACCAGAGATCAGTTGTCGGGGAGCGCTTCTTTGGTGGTCCTCTTTAACATCCTCCTCAGCTTAGGACACTGATTTGATCCAATGTCATTGCTGGGTCAGGTAGCTGAGTGACATAGAGCAATACTGCCCTCTGTACCAAAGCCAGCAGGAGCATATCTATCACCAGCACTGCACAATGGATCAATATTCTAGTTATAGATTGTATAACTAGAATATAAGTGGTCAAACAAACATGCACAAATATTTGCTTGTTTGTTCTGCAACATTTTGCAAATCTCAATAAACTTGTATTATACTGGTTACTCAGGTCTTGATGACTGTTTTGGTGAAAGGTTCTAAACCCTTAGGTGGATGCTTTTTTCAGATGCAGGCATAAAACGTAGTTGGACACCATAGTGTTATTGTACATAACTTACTGACTTGCATGTCGAGCCTTAAGAAACCAGAGGCTGTATATACACAGGTAATCAAGAGTCCTTTCAGAGACCTCCTAACAGCCTTAGAATTCGTAACAAGGAGTTTTAGCTTCAGAAAGATTCTGATCGCTGCTGAGAGTGACTCTGAGTAAGGAGACGACAGAAATTTTTATCTTAGTGAGGAGATGTGGTCGACTTTGTAGCTAGGTGTGACGCTGCCTTTTAAGAGATGTGATTGGTTGGTACAAAAAACAAACAAAAAATATGCAACTGCGCTCCTGCTAAACAATTACCATTATTATGATTTGTTTATTGTTATTTTTACTCACCATACAGGTCATTTTACAACTTCATCTATTTGATATTAATGTTCTCTCACCTGTCAGCATTTTACTGGGATTATCTGCTTGTGTAAAGCGGTTGGATTTGGCAAAACGTCTAAACATAATATCTAAAAAATGTAACTCGACAAAGGAGTGTATTTGCAATGAAAAGATAATAAAACAATTTTATACAAAAGATTATAACCCATCAGGAATATGTAAAGGGGCAAATAAAAGCAATGTAGTTATTTTGTGGAGACAGTGAGATTAACGTTTGGTCTATGCTTCATGCTGTCTTGGTTGCTAGGGAACAGAAGTTACGCTGAGGTAAGGACGGGGACATCCGCTGAAGGCTAAACTGTCCAAATTGACAGCTGATCTCTTTCGGCCTTCTTGTTTTCGCCTTCTTGGGACCAGGCCCATGTAGACTGGATCCTTTGAAGGATGCAGCCCCTGAATTTGAATTGACTGTCTGACAGCATTGTTGCCATAGTTATTGGACACGTGGTAGGTGTGTTTCGGGTATTTATACTGATTTGCACATGTATTTAGGGGCCGGGACAGGGCGGCCGAAGATACATGTGCACCTGTGCGTAATTTCCCACACATGCTGGTTTATCAAGCAGTGTTGTAGTACTCGAGTCCGAGACTCGAACTCGAGTCCGAGTCATTAGCTAAATTTAGAGACTCGTGACTTGACTTGGACTTGAGCACTGATGACTCGAACTTGGACTCGGACTCCTACATTCAGATCATTCTGACTCGGAAATTGAGAAAAAGACTCGACTTTTTTTTATATCATTAGGCTATAATTTTAATATGTCATTAGAATATTATTTGGTGTATGATTTTAATATCTAAACCGCGCACGTGACGTCACCATCTCATGAGCAACGCCCCTTGCCACTAAGGTAGGGCAAACAGTGTGAGAGCGCACGTAGCAACCAGCCATAACACATGCAACAGATACAACGATATGACCGACTTTTCAGCTGTTAAACTTTCACAAGAGGATGTCCAGGCGCCCATTTTACTGGTAGAACTGTGGAACAACATACCAACGTTCAGCTCAAACGATGGCTTGAGTGTCGAGGGCTTAGAAAGACTGGAAAAACCGGCCGAGTTGATAGAAAGGTAAGTCGTTGTTTTTCTCCTGCTCAGCATTCATGGCGTCATCAGCCGTTTTTTTTCTGTTTGTAGTCACCGTCCAGGAATTCAATCTGAAAAACTCACACAGAAAGAAAAAGCAATTAGAAGAATTTTATTGATACAATATTTTAAGAGTTTGGCGCTCAGACCTCGGCAGGAAAAATTCAGGCTGAATTATACTTCAATATGCATAAGCAGGCGTATGAGAATAGGGATATTTCCCCCCAGGCCTGAAACTGGTGGTGGAGTGGAGATAAATAAAGTTTGTTCAGTCCATATGATGATCTGTTTGAGCTACATGTCCAACTTGGATAAACACAGATTTGCATGAACTGTCCATGATGAGCAAGCATGAAGCGACTGTGGAGAGGAAAACTCCCCTTTTGGTAAGAAACCTCTGGCAGAACCAGGCTCAGCATGGCGGTCTTCTGCCGGACCGTTTTAAGGAGTGACTGGGAATTCCATAAGAGTCCAGAAGGAATTACACTCTGATAGGAACGAGGTTGAAGGAGGACCGTAGGAAAGCCAGGCGGAGCTGCTACGATGGTGGAGAAAGGGATGGAGGTGGGTTGAAACCGGTCGACAGAGTCCAAACCGGACACGCGCAGCCACCGCTTGCTCGCTGAGCAGAAGGCCGAGACGAGGATGTGGAGTTCTTTTTAAGATGAACCCAGGATGCTGATTGGCTTTGAGGAGGAGCAGTTCAAAGCTGATTGGCTTGCGTCGGAGGCGGATGAGTCTCTGATTGATGGAGGTAGGCAATAGAGTTTCTTCAGTCTGAATTTTCGCTTAAGCTGCATTTGGTATAAATTGTCCGGCCCACCGAACAATTTAGTCCGGTCCGGTGGCCAAATGCATTATCATTATCCAACGGCTGTATCTCCTCGCTGCATCAACCGGTCGGTCTGCACCAGATTTGTTGTGAGTCATGGACTGGAGCCGCGGCGGTGCGCGAACCCCGCCCGCCGGCCGGCACCGCGGCAGTGGCCAATAGGCCGGAGTGCGCTTGGCTGCGAGGGCCGATCGACGCCGCTTGCGGCTTTAACATCCTTCATATGCGGCCTACCAGCGTACCTCGAGTCGCTGTTGCACGTTCCATAACAACAATGTTTAAAAACCATGGTTAGGAGACGTCTTAGACTTGGAAAAAGCAGTCGTTTTACTGAGTAAAACCAAGGGTAACTACAGCGAAAGAGTGGAGGAAAACGCATATTTGCCCTGTATGTGATATGACGTCACGTTCTAAAAATAGCTCGCTCGCGGAACGCCATTATTAGTGCAATGGAATGTTACTGCTTCATGTCATACATCACACGTCACGGCATGTTACTACAACGAACTTGGATCAATAGTGACTCGACTCAGATTTTTTTTTAATGACTTGGACTTGACTCGGACTTGAACACTGGAGACTCGAACCTGGACTCGGACTCGAGGCATAGTGACTTGACTACAACACTGTTATCAAGGCAAGGTGTGGGGTGACATGTCTACAATTTTTTTGAGGCTGCAACTTTTAGTATTTTGACATACCTCAAACTTTTAGTATGAAAGCTGCACTCTCTTCTGTAAGAGGCTTCATGACTTCTTCTGGAAGTCTAAAAAAAAAAAAGTCAACGTACAAATTCTGATCGCTCCAAATTCATGCACACTGTGGCTTAGGTCCACCTCCATGTCATGTCAGTGGAGGAGAGAGGAGATATAGCTAGCAGCATGCAGAAGGGCTTGGAGATCAGAGAGAACAGGATGACAGCCTTAGCCTGTAATGCCTTCTTACGCTCTACACACATACCAGGGAAAAATAACCTCTCTCACAACAAATGCATCCACAATTTGACACTACACCCTTTCTGGTAGCTAACAGTTCACTGAGCAGAGCACTTCACACTCAAATTATGTATTGGCAAAAGAGAAAGTAAGGAACTAAATTTGTAGTTGTGTTTTTAATTCCTTTACCAGGTAAATCTTTAAAAACTAAACTCCGGATGATGGAGGCAGTGGTTTCCAAGGTTCTACGAAAAGTGATGATGAGGGCATTGATTGGTTATGGACTGGCCCGCCCGTTCCCCAGAATCCATTTGAGTAGATCTGGGACATCATGTTTCAGTCAATCCACCAGCGCCACATCACACCACAGACTGTTCAGGAAGTAACTGATGCTCTAATCCAGGTCTGGGAAGAAGTCCCTCAGAAGAACATCCACCATCTCCCCAGGAGCATGCCTAGGCATTATCTGGAGGTTATACAGGCACGAGGAGGCCACACACACACTACTGAGCCTCATTTAGACTTGTCTTGAGGAATATTCACTTATGTTGAATCAGCCTGTCATGATATTTTCCACTTTCATATTGAGTATGAATCTAAATCCAGATCTCCATGGTGTAATAATTTTGATTTACATTGATAATTTGTGTGTTATTTTATTCTCAATGAATTCCACTGTGTTAATAATAGCGTTCTTTTAATGAGAATATTGAATTAATTGAGATCATGGATGTGTTATTTTAGTGTTTCCCATTAATTTTGTGAATGGTGTATATTCTTAACGGCAATAAAACAAATCATCAACGGTTGGGTGCCAAGAGAGGATTTCTAGGTAAAAAGCCTTAACCTGACTCCGCCAGATGGATTTGCTCCGCATATCCATCTGGAAAGCTTCCGTTGAAGTAATTTTGGGAAGGGGCGAAAATACTGGTTAGCTGATTGGTCTATGTTGGTGATAGACGGGCCAAATAAACCAATCAGATCAACGAAGCATATGACGTACTAACAGCGACGACGAAAACACAACCACAAGCTCCTGCCGAAACCAGTCGGAAGAAGAGCAAAAACATCTTTTCCTCTGAGAAAAGCCTCCAGAGCAGTATTTTGCTCTTCTTTCAGTGAAGAAATACTCTGTAATTCCGATAAAACTTGCTCGATAGCCACGCTAACGCTAGTTTCATCGGCTGAAGCCGCCATGTTCTTTAGACTGAACTGTCGCGCTTCTCGTTGCGTCACACCTCAACCCGCCTCAAAGCCAACGCTGATTGGACGTTCGTTTGGTGAACGGCTCCAAATTTTCTTTAACGGAGAGTAGCCAGACTGATCTGCGAGTGAAACCTTGAAAGCTCGCAAGATCAGGATGGTCTCACGAGGCTAAAAAAGCCTCCCATGGTCTAATATTTAACAGTTAGTGTTTATTATACATTTTGTGCTACAGTACCCACAGTAACAATTATCTGAAGGTGGAGGCAGAAAAAATTGTGGGCTGCCCGGGTAAATATGTGCTTAAGCTTTCAGCTCAAAATTTTTTTGTGCAGTATCATAATTTTAATACTGAAAAATACAGACAGATCAAACCTCAGTTAATGTCTTTCATGTTTGCGCTAAATCCTACATATAACATATGTTGATCAAAGTCTACACAATCTGTAAAATGACTAACTTTGGGGTTTATTTACGTTTCTAAGGAGGAAAGATAAAGCATATTTATGTGTATGTAAGTTATGGTCGGTAAAGATAACAGACATAGCTATTTGTGTTACAAACCAGAGCCTTCAGTAGGGGTAGAAGTGTGGATGTAAAACATTCTCAGAGAAATGTTCAGAACCTTTTAAATGATAAGAGCTCTGTTTTCCTGTGGGGTCACTCTCTAACTGTTCAGTTTACTGTGTGTGACTTGTGTTGGTGTGTGTGAGCTGCCTTTTCATGGGGAAGTATATCTTGGTTTTGGCAGTGAGCATTGATTGGAAACAGATGGAAGGAAGAGGGGGCGTGAGAGAGAAGGATTTTTAAAAATGTAGAGCAGAGGTCTAGTATGGTGGGAAAATGGAATCCTTCAGTCTACACGCACATGAGCCACTTTTCCTGAAAACTGAAATGGATTGCTGCAAATCTATTGTGGAACTGCTGGCAGTGTCTCTGTGATGCTGGCCAAGTTAAGTCCATGCTTGGAAAGCTCATTTCAAATGATCACTCACTTCACCTCTGGCATGTCAGACCTCTAACTATTCCCTGTCTTGCTGTAGTAGGATTTCTGTTCACTGTTCTACACAAATGTAGGAAAAGGAAACAACTGATTCTCTGCGATGTGCAGTGAGTTTTGATTTATGGAAGATAGCGTTTGAATTTGCTAGGTTAACCATTATCCTAAATTTTCAAGGTGTGTGGTGAGGGACAAAAATCAGGCAGAATGAATATTCCAGCAACTATTTATAGAAGTACTGACATAAAAAAAAAGAATTGAAGAAGGCGCTCTCCTTCATAAAACCTCCTTTCAAAAACAACTCTTAGGCCTGTAAAATGCAATGTGGCAGAAAACTAACACGGTGCAATAGCTTGAACCCACCACCCCAATGGGAAAACAAGGTGATGGCAGCATCGTGCTGCAGGTGTTTGTTTTTTTCCAGCACTGACCTGGATGTTTGTTAGAGTTGATGGGACGAAGGAACCATCTAAACACGGGAAGAAAACCTGTTAGACCAGACATGGCAAGATCCAAGCCATGTGCCGGATAGGGTACAATTTTATCTGGTCACAAGATAATTTAATTTATGTATTATTAATGACCAACAAGTAGGTCACATTGCACTCACACCAATCAACACATCTCACAAAGCCCTGCTGCTGTAACCTGCAGCTAGAAACAAAAGCTGCTCTTAGTAGCTAGTCTCCCTGTGTGCCCTATCACACACTTGCCTTATACACTGCTCAATTAATTAGCACTAGCTGACATGTGCACAGAAGAGAGCTTCTGTTGCACATTGAGAACTGCAAATTTTTTTAATAATTTTTTTTTAAATATTTTTATTCACCAATTAGTGTATACTAAACAAATATTACAGGCTAACAAACAAAGGTATTAATCTACATAATAACAACAATAATAGTAATAATAATAATAATAATAATAATAATAATAATAATAATAATAATAATTATTATTATTATTATTATTATTATTATTATTATTACAAACACAAAAAATGTATCTTCATCTTGGCAGTTGTCATTTGACTTGCATAATTACTTTCACTTTCTCTAATATTAGTTGTGCTGAATCTAGGGTCACAGATATTTTGGGTGGAAGTGGAGGAAACCCATTTTCCCTCTCCCTCCTGATCTTAGTTTCCTCAGTCACATTAACTCACCGGCGTTGAAAGCTTATTCATAATTATAGAATATATTTTAATGAAATATTCAAATATATTTTTACTTACTGCTGATTGTTGTTCGATTGATATCTGTTGTGTGAGAAGATTTAGCCATTGTGATTTGCTGATTTCTTTTCTGTTTTTCCAGTTAAGCAGTATTGTTTTCTTCTCTTTGTGTTCGGCACAGTTTGTTCTTTCATCCCCAATACCTTGCTTCAAGTCTGCCATTTCACCAGACAGGCCCACTTGTGAGTTGTTTTGATCACATGTTGTAACATGTGAATAACTGCAATAACTGCCAGGGAAAATATGTCAATGCTGCAGAGTAGGTGAGATCTAATGGCTGCTAGGAGAAACGATCTGCAATAATGCACCTTTATGCACCTAGGATGCAGTCCGTCTCTGAAGGAGCTCTTCAGTTTTACAACAGGTTCAAACATTGGGTGGGAGACACAGATATAATAACATCAACAGAGATGTTATTTTTTGTCAGAGTTCTTCTGTCTCCCACCATTAGCACTGGGCTCAGGGGGCATCCTAGCACAAAGCTGGCCTTCCTGATGAATTTATCCACTTCCCCTCAGCTGTAGATACAGACATGGACAAAATGGTTGACACCCCTCTGTTAATCAAAAAAAAAAAAAGGTCACTGAAATAACTTGAAACTGACAAAAGTAATAATAAGCAATTTTTTTTCAATTACCCAATAAAAATCAGACATTGTTTTTGAATTGTGGTTCAACAGAATAATTTACAAAACAAACCAATGAAACAGGCCTGGACATAAATGATTGCACCCCGAGAAAAGATTGAAAATAAATTGACCACAGTGACATTTTAACCTGAGGCGTTTCCTCTAATTGGCATTACAGATGTCTTCAAGCTTGTAACCAGTCAGTCTGTGTATTTAAAGGGTAACTAGTAGTCACTGCTGTTTAGTGACATGGTGTGGACCACACTGAACATGGATCACAGGAAGAGAAGGAGAGAGGTGTCTCAGGAGATTAGAAGGTAAATAATAGACAATCATGTTACAGGTAAAGGCTATAAAACCGTCTGCAAGCAGCTTCATGTTCCTGTGACTACAGCGGCACATATTATTCAGACGTTTACGGCTCACAGGACGGTAGCTGACCTCCCTGGACGTGGCTGCAGGAGGAAAATGGCTGACAAATGGAAAAGAAAGATAATACAAATGGTAACCAAAGAGATCAGGACAAACTCCAAATAAATTATTGGGATGACGGTGGCAGAAGAGTTAGGGAGGTCATCCTGTAACCGGCAGGTTGCCGGTTTGATCCGCTCAGATAGTCTCATTGGTTGTGTTGCTGGACATGACACTTCACCTGCACTGACTGCTGGCGGTGGTCAGAGGCCCAGTGGCACCAACGTATGGCAGCAAAGCTTCTGTCAGTCTGCTCCAGGGCAGCTGTGGCTGCTAGCATAGCTCACCACCGTCAGGGTGTGAATGACTGTAGTGTAAAGCGCTTTGGGGTGGTCGGAGTTGATAAAACACTATACAGTACAAGCCATTTAGCATTAATAGTGAACTTTAAAGGTCACGGTACATCAGTGTCAGATCGCACCATCCGTCACTGTTTGAGCCACAGTGGACTTCATACAATACATGTTGTGAAGCCACAAAGCATCTGGGAGGGTGTCCTTTGGACAGATGAGACAAAACTGGAGCTTTATGGTAAGGCTCATCAGCTCCATGTTCACAGACCCACCTAGAAAAGAACACTGTCCCTACAGTGAAACATGGAGGAGGCTCAGTTCTGTTCTCAGGGTGCTTTGCTGCATCTGGCTATGGGTGTCTCAGATCTGTTCAGTGAAATCTCAACACTCAAGACATTCTGGAGAGAAATGTGCTGCTTAGTGTCAGAACACTTGGTCTCAGATGGAGGTCATGGGTCTTCCAACAGATAATGAGCCAAACCATACAGCTAGAACCGACTATACGACTATTCTGAAGTGGCTTCCTAAGAGCCCTGATCTAAATCCTGTTGAACATCCAAAGAAGGAGCTGAAACCCGCTCTCTGGAGAAGGCACCCTTCACACCTGAGATATCTGGAGTAGTTAGCTCATGAGGGGTGGGTCAGAATACCTGTTGACAGGTGCAGAGATTTCATTGACAGTTACAGAAATTTTAACAGCCTAAAAAGCTGGAACAGCTATATAATATTAAGTTATAGGTATCAACATTTTTTTCCAGGCCTGTTTCATTAGTTTATTATTGAACCACAATTCAAAGGCAATGTCTGATTTTCACTGGTTCGTTTTCTGTATTTTTTTATTATTATTTTATCAGTTTCAAAGTATTTCAGTGACCATTGTGGGATTTCCTGTAACTGAGGGGTACCAACTAGTTTTTCCATTTCTGTAAGCTGCTGCTCCAACATACTACACTAGAGGATGGCTGATGCCATCACAGTTCTGTGTGTGATGTGGGGAGTTACCTGTGGAGTAAACATTGCATGTTCAGCAATGTTGTAGGGAACTCAGTTGCTGCTTCTGCTGATGGGTTTTGGTGGAGATCCTTCTTTGTTTGTCTTTAGAAGACAATACAAAACAGAGTGGCCTCACCAGTCTGTGGTAGAAAACTGTGGTAAAAAATTTATGACAGTCTCTTTGCAGTTTCTGTCTGCAGTCTGTGACTTTCCTCATTGTAACTGCTTCTAGGGTCCTTGTTCAGTGCCTTATAAGTACAGTTAAACCCAGGACTATTTATACTCCTGGCAAATTTAGGTTTAAAAGAATGTTTTATTTTTGACCAACATGTTGGGATTAATAAAAGCAGCCAGAGTTCCAATTTGAATCAGACAGAGAATCTGCAGACGCTTAAACATGATGGTGATGGGGAGGAGAAGTTCACACTTCTTTTTCAAAACTGATAATCACTTCATGTTGTCTTATCATGTTGTGAAAGAAGCCCATCTCATCTCATCTTCATCAGAAACAAACCTTTAGGTTAAATAATTTAGTCAATGGGGTATGGAGGATTTTGAGCCTAAATATATATAGGTTGTGGACTGAATTTTCACACACACACACACACACACACACACACACACACACACACACACACACACACACACACACACACACACACACACACACACACACACACACACACACATTCAGATTTATATTTTGTGTAACAAGCAGTTTGATATTGTCCTGGAAGTACAATATCAATATTCTACGTTTTATCTGCCAGAGTATCCAGCTACTCTGCAGGAAAAAATTTGCTTGTTTGCAATAACTCTGCGTTTTGTTTTTACCCCTTGCATGTATCTATATACACATATAGATACATATAGATACACATATGCATGTTAAAAAAACTCTCTTTTACATACTGTATTGTTGAACATCCAAAGATGTTCAACAGTAAAGATCTTTTACATTACAGTATTTAATTTCTTTGTCATGATTGTAGTTGCTGGTCTGCTTTTCTGTCTGTTTATTTTTTTCATGACGCAAACATTGGAATCTGAGGCCAAATTCCCTGTTTATACCCACAAACCTGGCAGATGATTCTGATAGGTATTGTCTAAATAGGGTTGTAATTTCTTTTTGGATGAATTAATGTGATGTCTACTTTGGGGAGCAGAGCATATTATGTTTATTTTTAAAAAGAGTAAATTGTCTGTAGCAAAAACAGCAGCCAATGTTAGAAGACAAAAGATACATAAAAAAGAGTTTGAACAGAAATACAAGGCAAGGCAAATGCATTTGTACAGCATATTTCAGTACAAGGACAATGCAAAGTGCTTTACATGATTAAAACATAGAGTAATAAAAACTGAAAAAAAGCAAGTAAAAATAACAGTTGGAATAAAATGTAGGAAAATTAAAACGAAATAAAACACAGGAAAATGGAAACTAAAAGCAAATATTAATGATTTGGGATATTGATTCACTGACAGTAAATCTGTGATGTATTTAGGTGCAAAGCCATTTGTTGCTCTATAGATTAACAGAAGCATTTTAAAGTCTATTCTCTGAGATACAGGGAGTCAGTGTAAGGACTTCAGAACTGTGGTGATGTGCTCTACTTTCTTAGTTTTAGTGAGGATGCAGGCAGGAGCGTTCTGGATCAGCTGCAGCTGTCTATTGGACTTTTTAGGCAGACCTGTAAGGCACAGTAATAAAGGAAAAAGAAGCAGAAATGAGACCTGGCTGCACATAAACTAAGCAAATCTTGTGACAAAAAGCCAAGCATTTACTTGGATTTCCAAAGCATGGCTACAGTGAACCATGCTTTCCATTATTAGAAAAGTCTAATAATGGAGATAATTCTGCTTTTCAATATTTGATTGTAAAAACAGTCAATTCTGTCCAAACTGTCAGCAACACAGATGCCTGCCAGAAATATAGTCAAAATGCTGGTCTTTATTGAAAAAAACATTTTATTTACGTTGTCATGGTCTAAGACAGTAGCAGGACCAAAGTGCAGACAGGCAGGCAGTGTGGTGAATAGAAATATTTAATGAAAAAAATAAACAAAACTTGCAGAGAAAATATGTAGAGCATGGGGCATGGCATGGCATGAGAGGGGGGGGGGGGGGGGGGGGGGGAGCAGAGTTGCATGCACTGCAAAAACGGAACTAAAAGTTAGTAACATTTACTTGAAATTAATGCATTTGCCCATGATTTGAGCAGGTCAATGAGATGATCTGCCAGTGGAATAAGATTTTTGCACTTAAAATGGGTAGAACCCCTCTCTTATATCATCTTATTTCAAGTGAATATATCTAATTATCTTATTTTAGGGGTAAAATGCTCATTCCATTGGCAGCTCATCTTATTCACCTGCTTAAATCAAGGACAAATACACACATTTCAAGAAAATTGTATTAGTTTTTATTTCCCTTTTTGCAATGTAAACAACACCCAAACAACAATCCATCAGTGAGACAGACAACATGAGTTTATGTTGTGGGGAAACAGGTGAGTGGCGTGACATTTAATGAGCTGTAGCAGGTGAAACGATCGAGCTGGACTGCAGGGTGGCAGTAAACAGGAGAAAAGCCTATTATAGATGAATGATAGAAAATACAAGAACACCTAAATACACAAAGAACATAGACCTCAAGATCATGACAGATATAGTTGGTTTGTTGCATAATAACACATGTAATGTACGTATTTTACTAAGGTACATAATGCAAGGTGTTGTTGGAGGATTCTTATTGATCATGGTAAAATCTCTGCTTTTCCTAAACAAAAGGCCATTTTGTGATTCTTGCCATATCGTAGTTATAAGTAGTTGCATTGCATCACTAAAACACCACAAGCATTTTTTCTAACCATAATTATAGCCCAAGTGTCCTTTATCTGCAGACACAAAAGAGCACCTAGTCATGGAGCTTTAGTCAAGCTTTCTGAGTCTGTGCAGCTGCAGCTGCAGCAACAGACACTCTAGAGGGCGCTGTTGCTCTCATAAAGAAACCATCTGCAGCGTTTCCCTCTGGGCTCTGGGCCTGGATGACGGAGCGTCTCTTCCTGCTTTGTCTCCATGTTGATGCTGGACAGGACACCAGCAAAGCACCCTATAAAAAACTAAACAAAGTCATGTGACAGAGTGAGTTTGAGCTATTACCCTACAGAAATTCTAACCTTTGTTAAAGAATCAATAAGGCCTTTCATTTAATCTTTGTGTGTTATAGAAGTTAAAGGCTCACCACTGTCCCCAGGTCAGAGTGTCACATTACTGCTTTAGAAAGCTTAATAAAACAAACCCAGGTGTAAATGGAGGAATTAACGTATGGTTTGGGTATTCTTTAGGACTACTGCTCCCATGAAAAAAAGCCTTGAACTTTTAGGAAAACAGGAAATGAGTCATAAATTCTAGTCCTGTATCTTCCTTTTATGGCTACTGATCAGGATCTTGAAGGACTAAAGAGAATTACTGGGATCCCCCTAAAGTTGTACCTAATATTCTGTTAGCAACAGGAATATGCAGACTTTTGAGTTGGAGTGTGAGACAATTGCAAATAGGTATGGGGTAAGTTTTATCAAGCTGTTAAAACCATTGTGCTGATGACTTAAGAATGAGCTGTTTGCATTTAGTGGTGCAACTGGTTCTCTACATGGGATAATGCTATTTTACTACCATGAAAGGCACCTAGGAAAAGTAAATAAGAAGGAAATTAGAAAATCAAGGTGTCCTTGCAAAATATTTTGCAGAAATGTTTTGTGGTGCTCCTGTAAAGCTAGAACGTTTGAAGGTGTTAGATGGCCTTGTTAAAGAAGCAAAAGCATCAAAGGTCAAAAGGATGCTGGAGCATGTGCAACTGGAAACAGGAGTAAACGTGGTTGGGGCTTTAATATCTAGCCCTTTAGAGGGAAGCGTTTTTTTTTCCTGTTCTGCTGTAACAGGTGAGATAATTTGTTAGAAAACAGGTGGACGCTGTTGAAGATGGCTGCAATCTCAAACCTGACCGCTAGATGTCATAATGTGCAGTTGCCTTGAGAAACCAATTTTGTGTCATAAATTCTCTCTCTATCTATCTATCTATCTATCTATCTATCTATCTATCTATCTATCTATCTATATATATATATATATATATATATATATATATATATATATATATATATATATATATATTCTGTCTGCGATAGACTGACTATCTTTCCTGGGTGTACCCCGCCTCTCGCCCATTGACAGCTGGAGATGGGCACCAGCACCCTTCGCGACCTCACGAGGGATAGATGTGTTAGAAAATGGATGGATGGATGGATGGATGGATGGATGGATGGACATATATTCTGTGGTTCCTGACAGAGAATCTGTTAATGCTCATGCCAAGTATCGTGTTGGATCTCAGACTATTACAAAGATTGTTGCCAAAGTTGAAGCTGACCTTGAATAATCTGCATCGTTCCTTGTCGTTCTACAATCAGTGTTGTAAATAAACTATTTCTAAATAAATGATTTAATCTGGAAGACAGAGTCCTCATCAGATAGCTGGTTTATTGGTTAACTGGCAGCAGGAGAAGCTGTGCTAAACAATGAGCCTTGTTGCCTCTGACCCTGATCTCTGACATGTAATGACAAATCCATCTCAAATAGTGCCCCTAATTTGTTTTCTAACACACCCCAAGGAGAAAAATCACCCAAGGCTGACATTAAAGCAAGTGCTACATAATACACTGCACACTACCTGTATATATTAGCCATACAAAATGCATGAAAGTCTGTAGATGCAAACTATATAAGCAAATGTCTCTGAAGACTTGACTGATCAACTTCTCTGTATGTTTGTGTTTCCTGAGTGTGCATATGAAATTTAATCTTCTCTCCGGAGCTCCTGCACTGTGGCTGCTTGGATCATGGGTAAAAACACAGAAAGAACAAATAACCGGCTCCTTAGATGACCTCAGAGACAGTCGCTCCTCCAACCTCCTTATTTCACTGTGCAAGGACGCTCCCAGGAGGTGAAATATGCAGACATGTAATAAAATACAACTGAAAAGATTAAAATGCAGTGCACATAAACCGAGTCTGGGGAGTGTGAAATTTCAGACAACGCATCACGCAATAAGCAGGACTCTCTCTGCCTTTAACTGGTTTGAGTCCTTTGGAAGAGCTCCAGGTTTAATCCCCACTGGTAATGACTTTCACCGAAGGAGAAATACTACGTTTCTGTCTGAGACTGAAGCAGGCACCCTTCTCCTACAGTATCAGCTGATATTCTGCCAGTGTGTGTTGCTTTTAGTCACATTTATTAGTCTTGGTGATGAAATGCACATTCATTTTCAATTCATGCCTTGTAGTTTGTTTATAACAGATATAAAATGGCAGAAATCTGTCAAGGGTCTGGTAGGTAAATTGGTCTTTGTTTAAGATTGACAGCATATTTTGAGATTTCTTCTTTTTAAGTAGGTGTTCAGCGAGGAGGTTGTGAGTAAACATTGTCTTGCAGGCTGTTAACAATCGTCTTTCAAAGATCTCAGAGCTTGGATGAAGAGAAAAATATCTGGGGCCCCATGTATAAACTATGTCTTTGCACAAAAAAAAGCAGCACAATATTTTAAGCACAGCTCAGGATTTATAAAAAATAAAATAAAATGAACGTTGCGTTAGGTATGTGGTGATCCACACAAACCTTTGACCTGCTGTGAAAATGTGTGGCAGCCACTCAGTTTTTCAAACAACAATAACTGTGAAGCACTAAGTAGTGGAGCCTATAATTCCATCAGGACACACAAGTAGGTTTAAAGGTTTTATTAATGTAAAAGGTGTTGAACGGCAGGAAACAGGGCACACTCAGGGACCACTGTAAAAGAGGGAGTAAGGTTAGTGGCTCAAACCAACTCAGTGGAAGGTGGTAAACACTAAATAAAAGTCATCAACCTTCCCAGAAGCCAGGAGGTTGATCTGTATCCAGTCTGGTGGTCTAAGGTCTCCACTTCTTAAAAGCTTCTGTAGGCCAGCTCTGCCAGAGGGCTCTGCTTTAAGCAGCTAGCAACCAGGCCTGAAACAAAAGGGTAATCTGTGAAACTGTCCTGGGTCGTCAAAAATGGGTCAGAAGAAGGCAGAAGTACTAGAGGGCTAGGCATGCAGACTTGGTCAGAAAACAATCAGGAGGTCCAGAGACCAGAATCAGAGGCCAGCAGGAGAGTCTGACAGGGGCAAGGCAAAACAGGCAGAAATCCACAGAACAAACTGGGTCAGGCACAGGAAGGCAAACAAGAACCAATGGATGATCCACTCACACTAATGGCTTTCAAGCATCTGGTGGCAAGAATATTTAGGGAGGATTACAGGTGCAACCAACTCCCTATAAGAAGCAGCAGTGGGTATTGCTGTTCAGCATTGAGGAGAGCAGTGAAGCCAGGAACAGAGCTGGCACACAGGTAGGATCAAAAACATAGAGAAAACAGGGCAGACGCATTACAGATAAACTACACATTTCTAAAACTCACACAAATCCACTAAATTGTGACTTAATTCAGTTTTATTTAACTCAAAGAGCATCGAACCCAGAGTTTTTTCATGAGTGAGCTTTTAAGGTATATATTTGTAGAAAGAAATTCAATCAAATTTAGCCTCATACAACAGCCTAACACACCTCAAAAATGATAGAAACTACCTTAGTCAGATGGAAACTGTAAACATTCCTCTGTTTTTGTCACATGTAGATGGAAATGAGCAACGGCCTGACGCTTAGGAGCATTAAATGCATGCGCATCATCTAAGCCGGTTCAGAATGCCCAGAGCAGTTATTTTGAGGAAAAACTAGGAGGAACCGTGCATTGCTGGTGCCGTTTCATGTTCTCACTCCGCTGCAACCGGAGTGTTTCAGCGGGAGATGACTGACAGGTCGGGTATTTTACAGTCCTAAGTCAGCTTTATGGGGCGGCCTCGTTCATGTTGGTCAGATCCATAAAGGTCCACCTAAGCTATGGTTCATTAGCAGCAAGTGTCTGATTTCCAAATGTAATCAGATCTCAGACTGCACACATATTGCCACAATGCTGCTCAACTCAGGATGCCACTGAACTACCAAAATAATTGTGATCATTCTCATCATAGTGGTTGTAATGGGAACAAAATAAGAGCAGGCTTCGTGCAGGATGACTTCTAGGTCATATTTTATATAACATCCTCTCTCGACTGACTGATTTAAAGTACATCACAAAGCGTGTGTGGAGACACACTTCATCATCAACATGGCCACTTTCTTTAATGAGTCGCTGATGTCACTTCAGAAGCTGTTGGTTTGCTGCCATTCACTAAAGGCATCCCCCAAGGTACCTCTGACTGCCTGACAGCACCGTTGCCATGGTTATTTGGACACATAGTTGGTGCCTTCCAGGTATTTTTACTGATTTATATATACGTTTAGTGGGGGGTGGGGGGGCAGAGTGGCTTAAGATTCACATGAACATAAGCCTTATTTCCCACAAATCTGGATTAATAAAGGCAACTTGTGCGGTGACAATGACAACTGACTGTTTTTATCTGCCGCAAATTTGAAAGTTTCTGACCACCAAGTTTTAGTATGACAGCTGCACACTGTTTTAGGCATGAGGCCCCTGGACTTCAGACCAAAGGCTGTTTATAAAAAGGATATCTTACAAACTTTCATACTATTTTATACTAGATGGTTTGAATATTTAGGGTTTTACACATAACGGTTTATTATGAGCCATGTTCAGAGAGTGCATTGCTCCCATTTGCTATTATAAAGAAAAATATGGTTATTAACAATTACCTTACAAAAAGTCCTTGTACCTCGATCTTTAGAAAAGCAAATGTTCCCCCTCCCCTCACATAATTTTTAAAAGTAATATAAATACACCACTGACTGTTGTTTTAAACATGTCAAACGCATAGGGGACAGTGTACTGCAAAGCTAGAACTGATGTCAGCCAGTCAGAATCCTTAAAAAGAACAGCGATGTTGAACAACACTGTGCCTCCGTATTGGGTGGGAGAGTTGGTGTAAAACAGCTGACCTCCAAGCGCTCTTCCTCCTTGGTCCTTTTAAGCTCATCATCAGCCCGATGCAGAGTAGACGACTCAAACTGCAGCCATTAGGGAGAATGAATAGATAGGAAATGTGAAGGGGGATGTAGAAAAGAGGACAGACAACAGAAACAACATCCTAGGATCATGACACATCTTGTCTCTGTGTACACACCTGTGTTGGGCTCCTTTCTTAAAAGCATAGGAGTTCCTGTTACTGTTTTTCTATGCATTCATCCAATCTAATCCTTATGCTTTTGTTAGGGCCTTGCAAAAAAAGTCTCAGAGATTTACAAACATGACTGGAAACTAATACATTTAGATGGTCCCTATCCTGACAAGGTCCCTTAAAGAGATGGCCCTAATGAATGAGACATTTAAGCTAGGGAGACACTACATGATTTTCCTTGGCATGAAAAGTCCGCATCGGTGTGCAGTACTTCCAGTCAGCGGTCTGGGCGAACTGGAACAAAAGTCTGTCAGTGGGAGAGGGGAACTGACCCAGCCTCAGATGCATGTTTCTATTTTTTTTTAGTCAGATCTGGACACAGCCAGTGTGAACTGATTACCAACCCAACTACAGATGTGTGATGAAAAAGAAAGGCTGGGGCACAGCATAAGCTACATTTTATAATGTTCCTTTGAGAAATTGAGCTATGGGATAAACTGAAAGGATTTTAAAAACCATGGGGGAATGAAAAGGACATGCCGTCTGTCTGAATTCATAGAATATCTTCTATTATCGCCATCCCAGCCTTTCGTTCATGAAACAAGAATCAGCTTAAGTCAGTTTTTAAAATCTGTGTAGACAGTGAAGATTAAGAGGTGTGTCTCCTGCATTTGGTTACAAGTGTTTAAAAAAATATTGCCCGGTTTCACAACAACCCATATAAAATGACGTAACTCTCTGGATCATGATCTTGACAATTCGTCCACTATAGTTCAACAAGCAGTGTGGAAAGCAGTCTGCTGACTACAAAGAAATGTTTTGATCATGTTACGCCTGCGTTGGCTTCTCCACACTGGCTTTAGTTCATTTTAATAACAATACATTGGCATCAGATCTTTTGGTGAGGAAATCTGTCTCATAGTGTTTGTCTATTATCTTAAAATATCTCTCCAAGGTCCCCCTTTTAGGCAATGCCTCACTAGACAAATTGTCTTTGAGTCGGAAAATACAAAAAAGTAGTCCTCCTCTCATTCTGAATGAAAATAATGTTATTCATTGTTTTTTTCCCTTTCTGCCATTTTGTTGCGCTAATAATATAGTGAGCTGCTTTACTGATCGATTGCTAACAACACTCATAACCGTTCCGCGCCAAGTAGCGACTGAATCGTCCTCAGTTTGATGGCAATAAGAAAACTTTATTTATTTATTTTCTCCATGATACGTTTGAGTGGGACTGTAGGTTAAGCGAGTGCAGTCATAGGACTAAAGCTCAACATAAAAAAAATTATTAAAATTAAACCCCTCTGTAATTCTCACGATCGACAAAAGACATGAACTGAGATCGACCTGTTGATCGCAATCGACTGGTTGGGCACCTCTGGCATAGACTTGTTTTTCAATGTAAAGGGTATCTCAACGCCAAAATCAACTATTTTTTGCCAATAAACTTTTAACAAAGTTGTCTTGTAGTACCCTCTACATATCCTGGTCATTATGTGTAAGAATTAAGGGCATTTTTTGTTGAAATCTTACTTTTATGTCTAATATTGTCAGTGTGGCGCCCTCCTATGGTTAAACGGTGGTGATGCGTTTAATTTTTAATCTATATTGCCATTGGTTGAAAGGTTTTTGTGACCTCAAAATCTCTGGCAAGCTGTTTTAACATTTAATCAGTAAGTTAAACTATCCAGAATTACTATTCTAGACATCTATAATGTAATTTTGACTAGTATGAATTTTAATTTAAGATATAGCTAATGTCATTCTGACTAGTCAAAACTAAATTACAGATATCTACCATGACAAATGACACATGAATGGCAAAATTGTTTGAATCTTACCAGGTAAAACTGAATTACAGATACCTGTAATTAAAGTTTTGACTAGTCAAAATCCAGTTACAGATATTTTGAATAGGAGTTTTGACAAGGCAAAATTATGTTGCAGATATCGGTACTTAATATCCAGTCCTGCGATTAAATGTTTATCATCTTGCCATAGCTGCCTGAAACCATCCTGTAGTCAGAGCAAAGACAGCAGAGAGGAGATCAACCACACTCAGTTTCCCTATTGCAAATTAATCTTGCATGAGCAAAGCTGTCGGTGTCTGGGAGTATGTTTTTTATGTTTGCCGAAGTGCATATTTTGATGGTTGCGTTGTTGCATTACTGTTACTGATTCCAAATCTTGAGGCAGAATTTGTTCATCCATGTATGTCCTTGAACATTCTTTAGAAATAATAAACCCTTAAAATTTCCACTCAGCCTAGAGGTTTTCTCTTCTGAAATATTACAGTGAAATATTTTTGATGCTCTCACTGTTTACGAGACTTTTATTTTAATTTTGCAAAGCAGAGACCTGGCAGGAATTTCAAGTATGCTGCATCCCTGAGCTGTAAATAAAAACTATACCTGCTAAAAAAATACAATAATTATAGGGTTAAATGAGGGTTAAATTATGTGAGGCGACATTTGTCAGATGATCACCACCTGACAGCATCAATTTGTACTTCTAATGGTCCCATAATGCAGTTGTTTTTGAAGGGTGCTCATATGAAATGGATCCTTTCAGATCTCCTGTAATGAATTTTCCGGTTATTATCTTGAGTTGGTGTAGAGAGCAGAAGAGGCAGAAAGCAGTGATTAGCCAGGACTTGATGCCATATGCTACTGCTCAGTCTGATTACTAATCAGGCGATCAGCAGGAAGGCAAAGGGGCGGACAATCTTCTCCACAAGATGAGTCTAAAATGTGTTAGAGCTCCAGAGCAGGTGGAGAAGAAGACAACAACTGTAATCAGGCACCTCTAATGTGGAATAGATAGCGATGCAGCTGGACAAAAGCGCAAGCTGCACCGTTTAGTAGAGAAGAAAACACATATATGTTCCTCTCCCGTTTGTTGTTTCTTATAGGACATAATCTTCAGTGTCTACCCTTTACCAGTTCCTAAAGTATTGCAGTCTAACCTCAAATTTAAAGCAAACAAAAAAAAAAAACACAAACAAAAAAAACACACAACACACACAATATATTGTATCTAACTCATTATCAAACCAAATAAGGCAAACATGGAAAATTTCTGTGTGAATAACTAAGTGTATCCTTGCTGCTTTTATAAAAATTAGGAGAGAAGGAGGCAACCAGGAATTGTTCTAAATCTAAAGAACTTGATGACACAATCAATGGCAGTTTAATTACCCATATTAAAGAAGATAATTAGGTAGTTTACTGGTCTGGTCTATGTTTCATATTTTAAGTTATTTGTCGGATCAAAACACAATCAAGACCACAGGAGCCCCATAGTAAGATGAATGGCGAGTTTTAATAATGACATTCCAGTCTTAAACAGCTTACCCAAAATACATGGAGCAGAAACAGGAGGTACTACAGGGGATGTAAGACAGAGACTCCATCCGAATACCTCTATTGGTAAGGATTCTTGTTGGAGTTACAGGCTGTCCAAAATCGGCACAGCAGTCCAAAGCTAAATTTCTCCCCTCAATAGAGTTCTTATTGTTGACCCCATGAAAGGCCAAGGAACAGGAGCTAGGGACTGTAAATAAGTGTATTCGGATGGAGCCAGAAGATCTGACAGAAAAGAAGAGGAGCTTGCAGATTAAACAGGTGAGGAGATGACAGAGAGGGAAGTAGGACGACAGGTGGAAGCAATGAATAAGACAAGCATCAGGTGAACAACATGAAGGAGTTGACAGGGAGAAATGGGATGCTGCCAGAAATAACACAGAGGGAAAACAAAAGTTACAACTGTAACTACGGTTCTATGAATCCCCGATGACTGTCAGAGGTGGTGCATAAAGCACTGAATGATCAGGTAGAGAACTAATGCCAACAAAGCCACGAGTAAACCCCGGAGATACCAGTGAGTCTATAGGTGTAACTTTTGTTATATAGTGACTAGTGATCCTAGTGATCCTAGTGATCACTAGTGATCACCAGAGGCGGTGCTTAAAGCACTTGTTGACGAATACCAACAGAATCCCGTGGTATTACAAACCAGAAAACGAACAATGAAAGGTATGCCCACCTTACTAAGATGAAGAAGGAAGCTGCATCAACATCCCCTCCAAAGGATTTGGGGAAGCCACGTTCACCCTGTAAAATCTCATAAGATTTTGAGAAGACCTGGCCTGGCCTTTACGGGGACCAGCAAAGCAAACAAAGAGGCAATCAGAACGGCGCACAGAGGCAGATGCTCAAATGTATGTCTCCAGTGGCCAGACATCGCATAGGAGTTCACCAGCGCTCCCAAGGCGAGTAAGCTGCAGTGGCAAAGAGTGGCACTCAGATGAGGGCATCTTAGAGACGAACCTCACCCTAGGCCAAAGGGTTACACCTGAGCCCCTAGGGCTCCATCGGCAGCAGGACTCATGAACAGACAAGACATGAAGTTCCCCCACACACTCCCTTGAAACCATGGCCAGTAGGAGGTCTTAGAAAAAGACCCATGGTCCTCCTCAGCCAAGGGTTCAAAGAGAGAAGACCACAGGGCAGCTAACACAAAAGACACATCCCACACAGGCACCACAGGTAAGGCAAAGCTAGGCAAGGCAAATTTATTTGTATAGCACATGTCAGTACAGAGACAATGCAAAGTGCTTTACATGATTAAAATACAGGGGGAAAAATGAATAAAAGCAAGTAGGAATAAAATGTAGAAAGCAAAATAGAACATGGAAAAATAGAAACTAAAAGCAAACATTAAAAGCAGTTGGACTACAAACTTGAACTAATGATGTTTCAGTAAAACAGTTTAACTTGCTCAGTCGAAGGCAATCCTAAACAAATGTGCTTTTAATCTTGATTTAAAGGAACTCAGGCTTTCAGCACTTTTACAGTTTTCTGGAAGTTTGTTCCAGATAAGTGGAGCATAGGAACTAAATGCTGCTTCTCCATGTTTGGTTCTGGTTCTAGGTATGCAGAGCAGGCTGGAGCCAGAAGACCTTAGTGGTCTGGAGAGTTGATACACTGATAACAAGTCTGTGATGTATTTAGGTGCTAAGCCATTCAGTGATTTATAGACTAACAGAAGGATTTTAAAGTCTATTCTCTGAGATACAGGGAGCCAGTGTAAGGACTTTAGAACTGGGGTGATGTGCTCTACTTTCTTAGTCTTAGTGAGGACGCGGGCAGCAGCGTTCTGGATCAGCTGCAGCTGTCTATTGGACTTTTTAGGCAGACCTGTGAAAACACTGTTGCAGTAATCAATTCAACTTAAAATAAACGCATAGATTAGTTTTTCCAGATCCTGCTGAGACATTAGTCCTTTAATCCTGGAAATGTTCCTCAGGTGATAGAAAGCCGACCCATTAATTGTGTGCTAACTTCTGATCTCTCTTCTATTGGTCCAAAGATTATTACTTCAGTTTTGTTTTTATTCAATTGAAGAACATTTTGACACATCCATGCATTGATTTCTTCTAGGCATTTACATAAATGTTCGAGTAAATAACCCCTATCCCTGGATCTCACAAAATCCTCTGAGAAATTACAAAGCCCCACAATAACCAGTTAACTTTTCAATTTTAACTGACCAGTTTATGGCAGTGCAAGAATTGAACGGTTCATGGTAATACAATTATATGAATGAATGAATTAATTAATTAATTAATGTATGATCTAAAGAATGACTCAGTGAACAAACAAAATCTTTATTTTGAATGTAACATCTTAACAGAAAAAATAAAAGTTATAAACACAGTATTTGACCTTTTTGGAAGAGTTGTGGTATGACTAAGACTGACACAAACCATCCGATCAACGTCCACATGATGCACAGGGTCATGTGTTAGGGAACCCTAACACAGTAGATGAGTACACACAATACTTTGCACATGTTTTGCTGCCACAGGACCTGGGCACCTGGCAGTCACCATCCCCTTCTCTATAGCAAGGTTTTCTTAAATCAAGTGTGAGCTCATCTGTCCAACCAGGGAATGAAAAAGACACGTGGGAAAACAGATACATGGCATAATTGCCATCCTGATTTGTTTCAACTCCTTAGCTTGGCCTGCACCCCCCATTGACAGACCTCTGCCTAGCTTTCTGATCAACCAGCCTGGGTTAAAGTAGATGCCAGGCAATCCTTTGACTCCTGAGTGTCCACTCAAAATTGTGGTACCAAGCTAATAATTTCTTCTTGCCAGGTAGTTCCCTTCCCTGTGACTTTGCTGTTTCTGTGTTACCCAGAGACTCCTTCTGCCTGATCTCCTCGCAGAGATGTATCACCAAACCAAATTATATTAAAATGTAAGTCTATATGAATATAAGTAGAGGCAGGAAATAGAAACTGTGGAGAGTTTCAAACACCTGGGTGTTCAAGTCAATAATAAACTGGACTGGACTCATAACACTGACACCCTGTATAAGAAGGGCCAGATACCGCCTACACCTCCTGAGGAGGCTGAGGTCCTTTGGAGTGAGTTGGTCCCTGCTTAAAACTTTCTATGACTCTGTGGTGGCCTCAGCCCTCCTCTACGCTGTCGTCAGCTGGGCCACAGGCAGGGTGGGACAAAAAGAGACTGAACAAGCTGGTGAGGAGGGCCACTTCTGTCCTGGGCTGCACTCTGGACTCGGTGGAGGAAGTGACCGAGAGGAGGGAGTTGTCCAAGCTCACATCCATCATGGACAACACCTTCCACCCCCTGCACCAGACTGTAGAGGAGCTGAGCAGCTCCTTTAGTGACAGACTTAGACATCCTGTCTGTAAAAAGGAGCGCTACCGCAGGTCATTCATCCCTGTTACCATCCGACTTTACAATACCACTGCACTATGACCTGGTGTAATAACACTGTATTAACTGTGCAAAAACTATTTGATACCCTGTGCAATAACCTGTGCAATAACATGTGCAATAATCCTGTACACTGCAATAACTGTGCAATAACTATTTGATATTTTGATATTATTTTATTATTTTCCCATCCACTATATATATCTGGATGTACTGTATATACATCATGCACCTTTTCCTCCTTTGTGCACCTTCTGTTGCTTATTAGAGCCGATGTCACAAGTACATCTCTCCATTGTGAGATCTATCTTATCTTATCTTATATATACCAGAAAACTCACCTGTTCCATGATACCTTTAATACAGCTCCTCCTCTCACTGCTGTGCTCTTCTTTTATTGGGGAGCAGATCCTGTCCTGGTGGTTGATATGCTCTCTAAAACATGCTTCTGGATCAGCCTTCTACTCTCCACACTCAATGTAAAAACCATGTCACCTTGTATAATCAGCATCACCTCCAACCTCGACTCCAAGCAAAACACTGAGTAACTAGAGTAAAGTGTCTGCTATAAGCTTAAAGGATCCTTTATTAGTACAATTTGATCAACCGAAAGAGGGAAAGACTCAGTCGGTTGGGCTTATTACCTGGCATAATAAACTGAAACTCACTGCATTATATTTCCAATAGGCTTGAGCTGGATTGTGTGTAACTGAATTTGAATGTTGATATACTTGGATTAACTTGAGTATATGTTATTGGAATAGGATCAATTGTCACGCACATGGATATGACATTTGTTGTGATTTATGCTCAATGAATTTAATTAAATAGTATATGCAAAAATAAAAGCCAAATGGAAAGGAAAGAAACCCTTAGAGGTTACCTCACATGCTGTTAGAAGTAAAAGATTTAAGAGTCGCAGGAAATGATTGCATAATATCGTGTAGAAATCCTCCTGTGATGCACCATGGTTGCATTCAGTCCTGCAGCTGTCATTCAGGGGTCTTGGCAGGAAGCCCTCCTACCCACCCCATCACCCTCCTCTGCAGTGTCCTCCTACAGACTTCGTTGTACAATAAGTGGCAGTTGGTGTACCACTATCAGCACAGCGGTGTCCAGTAATGCCAATGCCAGTGCCCCACATGAATAATAGGAACCCTGTGCAGATGCCCAGCTGCTCTAGTTAGGGCTCAAAGAAGTCAATGTCACCCCCCCCCCCCCCCCCCCACACACACACACACACACTGATAACACACTAACAACATCCAGCTACACAGAAACGTGTCCAATCTCAACCAAACACAGCCTGTGGTGATTGTTCAGACCTGCCCATCTGCTTCCTGACCTTGAAGGTCACTCTGACAACAAGTGGAAGGCCAGTGGCTTTGAGTGGATAACCTCTGAGTGAGCAATGGACCTCTGCTGGAGCCTGTCTGACCTCAGCTGATACTACAGTAAAATGTGGAACATGTTTAGAATAGATAAGAATTAGCTACCATTTTGCTCCCCAAGGAATAAAGGGAATATAAACATACTATTAATGTCAATGCTGGGCTGAAATGTGAAATCATGAAACCTATTCTACCTCATTGGCAATATTCCTGCTGAGTCATTTACTGCTTCCCTTTGTCCTCTATTTTTTTGCCATGGATTTTATGTACTTGTCAATTCTGAACATGTCATGATCCACAGATGTTTTGGTTAAGGTTTTGTTTTGTGTTTGTGTTCTGATAATTAACATGACTTGTTGTTTATCTTAGGTCTTGCCATATGCTGTTCATTACTCTTTGTTCATTATTATCTCAAAGGTGTTTCCACAGTAGCACTGTTGCCTTACAGCTAGAAGACCCTGGGCTGGGACCCTGGGTTTATCCTGCTGTCTTTCTGCATAGAGTTTGCGTGTTCTCCCTGTGCATACTTGGATTCTCACCGGGTACTCCAGCTTCTTCTCACAGTCCAAAAACATGTCTGTTAGATGAATGGGTGTCACACCCCAGCTTGCTGTTGGCTTTCTAAAATCCCTTTGGCAGTATTTGATGCGGGGGAGGAGGTGGTGGGGGATGTCTTATTCCTCCTGGTCTCCATTCCTCCTCAGAGTGACCATCCAGATGCACTGCCCTCTCCAAAATAAGAGGAAATCAACATGGAGTGAGGAAGTCCTCCGACATTTTAACAGAGATTTACAAGTTTTTCTTTTTTTTTAACATGGACAACATATGTGCATTACCGCTGATTTACATATTTAATGAAGGCTTTTCTGTGATTTTTTCCCCCCACAGTCTCTCAGGGCTTTGCTTTATAAATCAGGATTTTTTTTGGTATATGCAAATTTTTTGTATAGATCCTTTGCACTGTTTTATAAATGAGAACCCTGATCTTTCGTTCTAGTCTTTTACTGCTCAACTTGCCTTTCTCCTCATGTCAGGCTCTGCTGCACTGTTCATCCCTCACCAACAGCGCTCAGCCCACTTCCCTTTTACAGCCCGCAGTCCACTCCACTCCAACTCCACTCCTATGGCCAGTCTTTACCATTCCCCACACCTTTTTCTGCCTTGCCGACATCTGCACTCACTCTCATGCTATCATCTCTGCTGTCAACCTGCTGATAACCAGAGCACATGTCTTGCTCAGGCATTCAAACAACTGACAGCCACAAAAGGAGAACAAGACAGTTTTTATTTATAAAATAATTGAAGAACATTTTTCAGTAGCGCAGTTCTTAGCTTTTATGTTAACATCTGTTATATGTTCACCCATTCATCTCCCTTTTAAGCATTTATCATTCTGTAAATCTGCAATGCAGGGATGGGTAGAAACTACACATACATATTGAACTTCTACTTTTCATATATGATGTGCATGTAATCATATCTTAATATTTCAAATACTATTACAAAGACAATGTGATGATTTTTTCCAAATTTCTATATTTCTTCACTGTTATCCTAATTCTAATATTTGCTTTTGAGATACATTATTTCACTTCTCGTACTCCGGTAGGAAGGTTAATTGGCCTCTCTAAAATGTCCTTAGGTGTGAGTGTGTGTGTGAATGGTTGTTTGTCCTGGCTTGTCTCTGTGTTCCCCTGCGACAGACTGGTGACCTGTCCAGGGTGAACTCCGCCTCTCGCCCAGCGAACGCTGGAGATAGGCACCAGCAACCCCCGCGACCCCATGAGGGATAAAGCGGGTCAGAAAATGGATGGATGGATGGATACATTATTTCTTTATTTAGTAAGTTACCTCTTCTTTTTAGAGGCATACATTCACCAAAGAGTTGGAAACATAAGTGAGAGATATTGGACCAAATTCATGTGTTGTGTTCAGAGATGGTATTCTGCATACCTTTGTTCTAACAAGCTACTGTTTTCTCTCTATCGATTTGACCTAGTCTTCCAAATCTCCTCTGAGTGTAATGATTTGAGTTTTTGTTATGGTTTGATTGTGTTGTTTTGTTATCAGTCAGGGTTCTGTAAGCTTTTAGGTTGGTTTACCTGCCAGGCCACTTAACTGTCTTAGTTTGTTTTGGGCCATAGTGTGGGCTCTGGGGTTATTTGGTATGTTGTGTATGTGATCAGTTTTATTTACTGTCTGCCATGTTTTTCTGTTGTTTTGGTTTCTAGCTTGCTTCTGTTTTCTGTTGGGAACTCGGCACTGATGGCTGAGTTGATTGTTCTCTTTACACACCTGGGGCCTGTTTCAATAAGGAGGTTCAACCAACTCTGAGTTAAAACTTGAACTCTGAGTTGACTTAGCTTGAGATGGGAAACTCTGAGTTTTGGGTTTCAGAACAGCTGAAATGAGTTAGTTCAATCAACTCTGAGTTCACTGACTCTGAGTTAAGCGTGTGCACCACAACTATAAAAAGCCATTATCAATGGAGCGCAGATATTACGAGTCACCATGGCAACAGCGTCAGACAAAAAAAGGTATGCATATTTCTCACCAGCAGAACTGGATGTGCTTATGCAAGCATATGCAGAATTTGAACACGTATTAAAAAAAAAAAAAAAACACGGCTGCAGTGGCAAAGGAGAGAGAGTTAGCTTGGGTGAAAATAGCTGCTCGAGTCAATGCGTATGTTTACATTTTAATTACTTTTATACAGTGTTGGGTGTAATGAATTAAATTACTAAGTCATCTAAATACTGTAATCAAATTAAAGAATATAATACAATAGTGGATTTAATATCAAATTTTAAAAGGTATATTTTTAATTTAACTTTCTCCCTCTGGTCACACACTTTGGTCAATTTAAGATTAATTCATGCAATTTAATATTGTTTATTTGAAAGCATTAGAAGCGCAGTTTCTTGTCTCTCCTTGCATTGTTCAAGTGGTTGAGGTTGATTTGGGATTTAGAAAGTAATTAATAAGTAAGTAAAACAAATTAGTAAGTAGACCAATACTTTCTAGAGACAGTAATTATTACATTAATCTAATTAGACTTGTTGAAGATAAAATTTGTAGTAAGTAATGAAGAACTATTTTAGAGTAACTTACCCAACTGTTATAATATCAGAGGTGAAACTGGAAGAACAGAATTTTTTTAAACCTAATTTAATTTTCATGGATAGGTGCAATCCTGCAGGCATCAAAAGAACATGGCAGCAGCTGAAAATGAAATATAAAAACATACTTCAAGCAGGTAAGCCTTGAGCACATCATAGGAGTAGCTACCTGGCTTTACAAACATTTGACCTATTAAATGACTAAATGGCATTCAGTGTCTAGCAGTGCAGCAGCATTTTTGACATAGGTCTAAATGTTCATTCTCATTTGACTTCTACTCAGCAACAGAAAGAAGGCAGAGGCTCGTAAAACAGGGGGAGGACCTGCACCACCACCCCTGACAAAAGCAGAAGAGATGGCCCTGAGCCTAAATGCTGGAAGGCCTGAGGGAATTCCTGGAAGGACTTCATCAGAGCCAGTCACTCCAAAAGATTTAAAATGTAAGAGGTCTACATACAGTGTTATTTTTTTATATAGACTAAATGTGATATTTCCATTTATATTACTTTGGGTTGGGTTTTTTGTTGGTCCCAACAGATTTGGATGGTAATATCTGCCTCTTGGAGCCTCCTGTCCCAACAGTACCCCATACAGTTGTCAGTAGCCTACTCCATACACCATCAATTATGACAAATAGTATTATAAAGTGTACTCTATGAAATGCTCATCTTCACAGGATGATGGGGATGAAAAAACCGTTCCTGCTGCCACAGACAGGCCTACAGAGGTAATTTTAATATTATATGTCTACACATCAAACAATCTACACATTTACATTTATATGTGGAGTATCCTATAGAATCCAAGTTTATATCTATAAATGGTGATTCTTATCTCTACCCCCCAGAGTGTAGAAGAACAGCAGGAGGAAGGTCCATCAACTTCTGGTGCACAGATGGACACAGTTCAGGGATTTACAGTAAATGCCACAGTTTCCCTCTGAATTTTAGACTACATTCATGATGTAACTCTAATCTAATGTATTTTCAGTTACCAGTTAAGGAGTTATATAGACTTCTTCTTATTAAAAAGATAGAAAAAAACACCAAAGAACTTGTATACTTGGACCGCCAGATCCAAATGGCAGATCTGGAAATCGACATTCTGAAACTAAAGCTAGGGGTGAGTGTATGGTCACAGGTGAATTCTAGGAAGTATTGAAACTATTTTAAAATCTTTTTTTTGTTTTCTTTTTTTTTTTTTTAGCAAATGAAGAACACCGTATAAATTGCTGTGATAGGATAGGGATATGACAAAAAATCCACTCTGGGCCTCAAAATCCTTTCCCGACGTAAATGTAACTCCCTACGAAGTAATACAGCCTCTTCGTCAACAGGATCATCCATAAAAGGTCATGTCATTTCATTCCCTTTGATGCGCTCTGCGTGACTGAAATGTGCGCAATGAATATGTCCCCAAAGAATCAATGAGGTGTTTAAACACCACTTCCTTTTTAAAAAAGGGGAGGAGACCAAAATAAACTCTGGGTTTTCTGAAGAAAACCTGCTCCCGATCAGGTTAGGTTCACAGAGTAAATTGCCATGGTAACTGACTCTGAGTATAAGTTACGTCTCTTTCAGAAACGGGCTTGACTTACTCTGCTTTCTCAGGTTTAACTTACCTCCCTTTCTGAAACAGAAAACCCAGAGTTTCCCTCATTTCAGGGTTAACATGCTCAGAGTTTTCACTTAACCTCCTTTCTGAAACAGGCCCCTGGTCTCAGCTCTATATAATTCCTGTTCAGTCAGTCATCAGTGCCAGTTCGTCAGCTCTTGTTTTTGGTGAGTCTGATCCAGCATTTATAGTTAACTGTTGATCCTTTTTATTTTGTTCCAGCATTCTGAGCCATTCTGTTACTTAATTCCTGTTTACCTGATCTGATTCTGTTCCTGTCTAGTAGTGCTCATCTGTTCCCAGTCCTGCTGCTTAGTTTATTTGTTGCCAACCTTAGACCAGTTCTTGGATGCTGCTTTTGGATTCTGGTGTGGACACTCTTGCTATTTTTGATTTTTCTGTTTTTTGACCCTGGACTGATTTTTGGATTGGTTTCTTGTTTTTCCCTTATTGTGATCTGACTGCCTCAGTTGTTTTGGTTCCTGTTCCAAAATAAATATCTTCTGTCGGCACTCTATTTGTCTGGCTGAATACTGGGTCCACGTTCTGAATCATTACACTGAGCTCCGACATTAACACGACATTTCGGTCCACACATTAGCACTGGATATCTTCTCTTTTTCATGCCATTTCCTATAAACCTAAGAGTTGGTTGTGGGTAAAACCCCAAGAAGATCATTACGTTGACAAATAGTGATCAGCTCATCTGGCAACAGCAACCATGTACATTTAAACTTCCCTAAATCCTTTTTCTGATGGAGGCTTTGAACTTCAACAAATCACCTTCATTGCCTCTAGATGCCTAAGTATTGAGTCTCTGCCATGGCTGATTTGCATTAACAAGCAAAAGGAAAGGTGAAACGGGTGAGTGTATGATTGTGTAACACTTGAAAGACTTGGTTGCACCATTGCTTTAACTAAAAGTACATTGACAAAAAGTTTAGTTAAAACTTTATACTGGATTCAGTCTTATGGCACTTAAATATGTACTGATCCTATGCAATTTTTTTCATAAATCTGCTTAGATTAATTTGGGAACTGTTTGGGCATTTGCTGGAGATTTCCTTTTGATATTATCTCAATGTCACAACTCTTCACCCTGTTACATGCAACTTGTTTTGTGCTCTGGCTTGTTTTTCGTTTGTTCTCCAACTGAGGTCAACCTCTAAAATGATAGAAAAGCCAATAAGCCTTTTTAATCAGAGAGGGGAATTAGTAAAATATTTACTATGATTTATTAAACCTTTCCTATGAAAGTAACACTATCAACTTGTCAAATTCCTAAACTTTGTTTGGATAAGTTTTCATATGTTTATCTGTGATTTTTTTTGTGTCGATTATTTGGAATAGTAAAATTTGATTGCATCCAGCAGGTCAGATTATACCTCATTGTGTTTGGCAGCCATTCCTTATGTGAGAGTAAGTGTAAGGACACAAGGAGACCTTGGTAGAGATGGGAACTTATTTGGTAAAAGGAGTAAGCAGAGGGTTAAGTGCCTGTATGTAGATATGTATGATATGTAGGTATGTAAGGAAAACTGGGGGTGGGTTGTGTGGGTAGGAGGGGGTGGAGGGGGTGTATGTCTGGTCACCGACAGGAAGCAGACCCTGTCTCCATCCCCACATTCCTCCAGCAGATGTTTGAAAATAATTTCACAGCTGGTGGGGGGTTGGGGAGGGGGTGGTGTGTGTTTTACGATGCATCACACTTGGAGGGAACAGAATGAAAAAGAAACATCCACCCTATCTTTTTTATAGTACATGCACATTTATAGTGCTGGGAGATTTCCCTGGATGCTCAGTGACGTACTCCTCCTGTGACACATGTACAATCCTTCTCTGGTCTTACATCTGTGGAATAAAAACTAATGGAGCCCGTCCATCCTCTGTCACAGCCGGGTTGCACAAAGGCTCTGTCCTGAGACCTTCCATAAAAGCAAAGTCAGTATGCTTTTACATTTCTTAACAAGTTCCATTTCTTATCCCCACATTTTACACCAACTTACCATCTCAGCTCTGTGAGCTCTTAAAGCTGTTAGGACAACATTCCTCACCTGGCCTAATATAATAGCCAGACTTTGACTATGTCTAATGTGCAAGTAAGCTATTTGGAAAAAGAAGAGCTCTTGTAGATAAAAGGTTAAATCCAAGGATTATTTCAGTAGATTTTAATCATTTAATGACATTAAACTCAATGGTGTCAACCTATGCTGAGGGAACTCTAACACTGCAAAAACGGATCTAAAAATAAGAAAAATGATCTTAAAATGAGTGTATTTATCCTTAATTTGAGCACGTAAATAAGATGATTTGCCAATGGAATAAGATTTTTGCACTTAAAATAGGAACAATTCGTCTCTTATTTCAAGTGCAGTATGTCTAATTATCTTATTTTAGGGGTCAAAATACTCATTCCATTGGCAGATAATCTTATTTAACTGCTCAAATCAAGGATAAATACACTAATTTTAAGAACATTTTACTTATTTTTAGATCCATTTTTGCAGTGAACACTTGACTTTTCAAAGGAGAAAGGTTGCTTCAAACATTTGAACAAATATCCTATAACTATAAATCGGGAGAGCACAGTGTCACATTGCTCAGGGGTGTTGGACATCTCCTCAGACAGCCCAATTTCCTCAGACTGAACCTTTTCCTCAATCCTTTGTGTTGTTACAGCTGGGAGTTCTGCATTTAAAGCTCTCTTCCTCTTTCCTCCTGTCAGTGGAAATAAAATACAGCCTAAAGAAGGATCAAAATCCCTTCAGGTATCGTTGCGGTCATCTGGATGTGTTGTGGAGCCTGCCCAGGACCAGCAGGTAGCTGTCAGTCTTGGACCGCCTGAAGAGATGTGTGGCTTGAACAGTTCTAGCTGGAGCTTAAACCTACAGATTCAATCTCGCATAGAAACTACTGTACAGTAGAGAAACAGAAAAGTTAGTTACAGATAATGAGTCCTCAATGAACATGTTTATTTGGTTTAAACCTAAGCGACTTACTAATAAGTTAGGTTAACATAAGTTGAAAACTAAGTCATTCACAGTTTTGACTACACAATTGACATAAAATTAAGCTGCTGAAGTATATTTAGCCCTTTTTATATGTACCCTTTTATCAGGAAAAAATTAAAAGTCCCTCACCATATTACAGGTATTTTTTTTTTGTTGCAAACTACTAGCATGTTGATAACTCTAGGAGTTTGATTGAAATCAAGTTCCCAAGGCTAGTTTCTTTCCAGGGAATATGACTGACCCCATAGCAGCAAGAAAAGCAATAACTGAGAGAGATCACAGCATACAGTCATCTGATACCTTACTTGCTGTGAGAACGTGCTGATGAGTGCATTTTTAGTTTAGGGAGCTCTCTCTGTGCAATATCTGGTTACAGTATCACTGCTTGCATAAGCAGCAGCAACATCCATCTGTGTCACTACATTAACTTTGAACAGAATACTCAGAGAACATGAGAGCTTCACTTAATCAAGTTTTGACTCAAAACAGACGAGATGTTGCATCCAGCTGGGTGCATTGTTTGGCTGTGCTCCTGGTAGACAAAAGTGCCATAGCTTTGCTCCGATTCAGTCAGACCAGGACTGATTACTGAGGCAGCATGCGGATCTGACCATCTGACCAAGCAGAGCTCCCTTTCAGAAGCATCATGACTACCTGTTTTCAGACTTACAAATTATCTACTGTCTACAGCAAATATTTGTGTGCTGTTCTGTTTAGTCTGCCTCCAACCAGCAAAAGGGCCAAAGGAAACAGAGAGGACAAACACAAGACTTGATTGGCTTCACAATTTCCCCTCCACACATCCTTGTATATTGAATTTTTCTGTGAGAGGCAGCAATTTTTGATAAACAATTAAATGATGTTTGTGTGGTTAAAGTACTGTAAAACTGAAAGTATCTGTGAAAAAACTCAGGACTTCTTTTATAAACAGAGGTATTTAGGTAAGAAAAAAATAATAGGAAGAAGTAGGTGCAGGAACCGGGCCGGGAAAAGAAGCCATCATTGGTGCAAAGCTGGCACTTCTCATGCAATTAGCGTGAGACATACATTTTTCTGACTTCACATGCTCTCACGCCACACAACATTCCTCATACAGAAAAATAAAGCCCATATGGGCTACTTCAGCTCCTCTGAATGGATTGAAGTATACTCCTCATGGGGAGGATATAGATGGAATAACAAAAAACATCATAGACTATATAAATTTCTGTGTAGACTCTAGGTGCTTTTCTAAATACAAGCACTGAACAAACCCTTCAGAAAAGCTTTATTCAAGGAAAAGAATAGGGCTTTCAGGTCAGAAAATAAGGAAGAACTAAGATGTGTGCAAAAGGATTTAAGGTAAAAGATCAGAGATAAAACCAACTAAAGGAAGAAGATGGGACATCAGCTACTGAAAAAACAACATCAGTGATGTTTGGAAATACCTTAAAGAATTTCAGGTCACACACAGAATTCCCAGGCTGTAGATAACTTGGGCTGGGTGCATGGGCTGAATCAGTAATTTCTGAGGTTTGACCACTCAGCCCTCCCCCAACCCAGTCTAACATGCTGCAGACACCCTTTTCTTTGACGACTACCTGTTCTATCCTGAACGGCAATCTTTCATTTCTCAGGAATCATCAACCTCCTCCACTTCAGACACAGCCCCTCTCCCACTGTGTCTTGTGTATTATGGGACATATCTAAACTTCAGTCTGCTGCCGGGGAGAGTATCACAGCTATGGAAGACCTCCAATGTGGCACCAGTGCCTAAGACCGCACACCCAGAGATGGCACTAGCCATTTTGGCCTGAACCCCTTATCAGTGCGATCCTCTTAAGAAGATCCTCAGTGTCAGCTCCAGTTCCTGATCCCAAGAGCCTTCCTGGCACTCCTGTTGACCTCCGCTCCACAGACATCACTAGTGTCCACTGTCTACCACCTAACCACAGTCAACCTGTCAATTTTCAAACATGCTCCACAATTTGCAGGCCACCACACACTAACTGGCAGTCTGTCGACCGCAGGCCTCTGAGTGCCACCTCAACACCCCTTCGACTCCAGTATTCACTATTCATGAGCCATTCTCCTGCTTGTTGTGAGTGCTCAGCCCTGTCCACTATTTCCTCCACAATCAGCAACCAGAGCCGCCCCAGTCACCCAGCCATCAGTTCCCAGTTCCCTCCTTCACCACCAGTTTCATTACCTTCAATAAAACTCTTACACTGTTTCCCTGTCTCTGTGTTTGTTCCCTTCAGAGTCAACATGGATAAACTGAATGTGACAGAAAATAAATCAAAATAGTGTGATTGTCTGGTTGTAACTTAAAAGTCAGAATATTTCCCCCCAATGACTGTCACCATACAACATTTGTGTGAATGGCCCTAAGGGTCTTGGTCTAAGTGGGAGTAGGGTGAATGGGCAAACACCTTAAAGTCATTGAGGTCTTGAGGTAGTAGGGGTAGGTTGTGGCTGTGTCAACTAATTGGGTGTTAACCAGTTTGTTGAAGGAGGGCATAACTCCTCATCCTCAATTTGGGTAATTGCTTTTAAAATAGTAAACTTAGTACTTTGCAGGCCAGATTGGCTGAGCCTCAAAAATCTGGAGCTCTACAAGGGCAATGGCAAACAAAAATGAAGATGGATTAGTCAGTTACCTTTTGTCAAATACACCTGTGCAATAAAACAGCAGACTTTTCACACAATTAAATTTTTAATACTTTCTGTGTGCCATCAGCAACATTTTCATCCCACAAATACTGGTCACTAACCTGTCATCTTCGATTCCATTGGTTCTGGTCCCCGATGCTGGCGATTCCTATGACCTGCAGCAGTTTACATCCGATAAACTGTGTCTATCTGCCACCTGTCTTGTCTGTTCGAATTCTGGGTCTTCTGGTTCTGATTGTTACACTGGGAGCTATTGATGGAAAAATAAATTATATACAAGCCCCGGCTCATTTAGGATCCAAGTTTTTTAATTACTAAAACAGGTTCTCTATGATGCTTATGGCTCTTGTTAATGCAGACTACAGATTCACAGCCATTCAAGTTGGTGTCTTTAGACAGATGAGTGACAAAGGTGTTTTTGCCTGATCGGCTCTGGGGAAACTGTCTGGAGAGTGGAACCCTATATGTGGTCCCAAGTGCTCCATTGACTGAACCACCAGAACTGGGTCCACTGCTACATGTCACCGTGGGAGATGCAGCTTTCCCACTCAAAATCTACTTGCTGAGACCCTACCCTGCCACTGATCTCGATCATGACAAACACATTTTTAATTACAGACTGTCATGCACTCAAAAGGCTGTTGAGTGTGCCTTCGACATCCTTGCAGTAAGATGGAGGATAATATTGTGAGACATCAACCTCAACCCTAATCATGTGGATTCAAATGTTGTAGCAGCTTGCATTCAGCACAAAATTTTTAACCCCCCCACCCCCACCCCCCACCCACTCTCCTGCTTCTGCTGCTATGTCTTGTCTTTCTGAGCACTTTCTTCATATAAACCGAACTCTGAAAAACATGGATCTGGTAAGCTGGTCTCTCAATGCTATTGATAATTTTTTTTCGACGGGTTGGCAACGAAAGGGGGACCCATCCGGTCTTGATTTGACTAATTTGTGGGTTACACCTTATATTCTTGGATGTAAAACGGTGTGTTTTTCGACTTTGTCATTCCTGGACGTTTGAAAAGTTTGTATGTTTGGATTCAGGACACTTGGATTTCTACTTATTGGATTTGGTGGATTTTCGATGTATCAGCAAATACAGCGGATGTCGGTACCCATTTGGCCTTGATCAGGCTGCCGGTTGGATATGACGCGCTCACTAAGGCGGTGAACGGACAGTTCTGGAAGGTGGAGGAGCAGAGCCGAAAAGCTGGATTTGCTGGTACGCAGACTGGCTTCGGTGGTTGGACTCAAGGGGAGTTTGGGATAAAATCTGGATGTGAAGCGCGGAAAAGCCCAACAATTTGGCAAATTGGATTTCACCATTTGGAGCCAGCAAAAGACTTAAAGCTTACAGGAAAGTCAGTGCAGCTTGTCTCATAACAAATAACATATAACATATATCCCTATCTAATCACTCCTGGTTTGTTATTAGGAACAAGCTCAGAACTCTCCCCTGCTACCCACTCCCCCGCTGACATCTGTGGATGCTTTCTGAACTGCTGGCCGGCTGATAACATCAAGGACAATGGCCTCTGGAGAGTGTTCACGGAAATATAAACACTTTCACCCAAACAGACACACATAACTGATGCTCATAAAACTGATGAACTTTCACGCGACTAGTCTCAAATGTTTACCTTCTGCTGTATGTGTCTTGTCTTATTTGTGCTTTTTGTGCAAGAGGTTTTTGATACCTCAAACTGTATCCTGTTATAGAATAAAGTATGAGTTATGGGTTTTTTTCTACACACCTTCCTTTTTTTGTGGCCTCTATTTTTTCACAGAGTAATGGCAGCGCCCTGTGGGCACCGTGTAAGGCAGTTGTCCTTGGCAGCAAGGCCTCAGTAAATCGTCTCCCCCTGTAAATGTTTGTGATGTTTGTTTGTTATGTTATGGCGGTTGTACTGAAACAGCAATTTTCCTCTGGGGTTATTAAAGTGTATCTGATTCTGATTCTGATTGTGCTATTCCCGCGTGACAATGTAAAGATGTTAGATGAGGCTGAGGGGGGTGGCGCAGGAATGCCACAAGCGATAAAGATTGGCGGGCACAGGGGTGCAGGACAAGCATATGAGAATGGGAAGGCCTTTACTACCTATGTCAACAGTCCAGCTGCTAGTGTACCATTGCAGGAATGAATGATATAACCAAATTTATGGATCATTCTCATTGATTATGTTTATACAGGCTTATTGTGTTTTGAGGTATATAATAAGAATACTTAAATGTGACAAGAATAAGCAAATGAGAGTATATTATGTTATGTATGGTCCTTTCACTACAACTGTATTAACTTTCAGGCTGTCTGGCAGTTCAAATACATTAGCATATAAGAAAGAGGTGTTACTCCCACTCCTCTCCCCAGTTGAGGGTTAGAGCTGAAATTGCCAAAAATTGAAATTAGTCAAATTAGGTGTTCTGCAACAATAACATGGCAAAATACTACAAAAGTAGTTTTCAATATAATATGTACAAATTTTATTACTGTGAATTAGGCACCTTTGTCTCACTGGCATTGACTCAACAGGTGAAACGATATAGTAATCAGCATTATATTGATTACTTTTTCCAAACATCTTACAGACCTTATATACCTTAGATATGCTTAAAAACAAACATAGATCAAAGATGCTATTACACACAAATTTCAGATTACACATGACTGAATGAATAACATATTTACACCAATCCTTACATTGTGTAAAACAGTTCCCCATCTATAGCACCATCAATATAATTGTAGTAACAAGACTTGCTGAAATTTCTGATAGATACATGCTCTCTGTGTGGTTTTGCCAGTACTCTACTTTACTTTGCACATTTGAAGAGTCTATGGTAAATACATTTCTATAAAAACTCCTCACTGACTCCCATAGCAGCAGCTATTTCATTCCATGCCTTCTCTTTTTTATGTTTTTATTGAGGATGGGATGTGTCATACAAGATAATGTGACTTTCCACTTCATGAATGAGCCTCTCATCGTCCATTGTTGAAATTTGTGAAGTGATGCTCTACCACACACGTTTGATCCCGTGTCACCGGTTTATGACGTGTAGTCCACATTTCTGAGCCAACGCATGCATGCAAACAGAGACGGAGAGCAATACAGTTTGCAGTATTATTTTACTGTCAAAAACAAAGGAAGATATTACAACACGGCATCTGACTTCCTGTATGGCTCATGTAATTCCCTGGCAACTGACATGGAACCGTTGAGGCGTCTGGCAAAAATTAAAAACTTGCGTAATTTTCTAAAGTGCTGCAAGGCCTCAGTAACTGGACTTGCACACTATTCCTGGCTGATGTGAGTGTACACACCGATTTTAATGATTTGGATTCTCTGCGGCGCCCTCAGCGTCTTCTGCATCACACCCACACTGTATTCGGTGTGAGCCCAGCGTATGCTTGGCATGATATTGCAGTAGTTTAAGTGACTTGAAATGTTCTGATTAAAAAGTTTTTTTTTTGGGTTTTTTGAGAGGCTATGGATATTTGTTAGTTATTCAGTGACCCGGGCTGATAAGGGTGTCAACTTGTTGGGATAAAATATTGTTTCCTGGAAAATCATGAAAAAGAACAATCTTTCTGTTTCTGTTTATCTGGTTGCATCAGGTCTACCAAAACTACTTCTTGTCCAAACATGATGAGCATCAAAGCTAAAAGGAATACTATGCACATCAATTGTTGAGTTTAAAAATTCTAGCCGTTCGTTTATGTGAGAATCTGCTCAACAGACTGCTGCTTGCTGTTGAGAATTTATTAGAGGCTCAGGGTTCAGCTTGTACATGGTCCCCTTCTACATACAACCCACTGAACCCACTAAGCTGCCCTCGACATCCCAGCAAGTAGGCAATCATTTTACTGTTCATACATGTTTTAAGCAATTGATAACGTGACAAAATTACGATTGGTTAATGAAAAGGTGGGAAGTGGGATTCGTGGGTGACGCTTTGAGACCCTCCTCTCTGCCAGGGTCTGTCATCTCAGATAGTTGATGTCACAAATTATCATTACTGAATTGTTTGCTGACATAAGTGATTCAGACCTTTTTTTTTTTACCTTTATATGACCTAGCAAATTACTAAGGGAACATGATTGGTCGTGCGTTTTCTCTATTTTTTTCAGACATGAAATGGTCTGATGGAAAAGGTACAATGATATTTATTGAAAGCATCCATGCCCCCAAGGAGAATAACCTTTTCTCCTGATAACGGTCCATGAACTTTTCTCTTGTCATCTTAAACACAGACTACTAGAAAGATCTGAAATAAGAGGAGTTGATTTTATTGTCCTCAAAATAAAGTGGACAAATTTCAAAGGAGCTTTATATTTTCAAAAATTCTGGTTAGGTTTTTATTAGTGTTATAGATACTGCAAATTGAACATAGCAAAATGTGCAAAAGCTCTTGGGATGTGAACAGTTGTTGCACTATTCTGTAACATGGAAGCTGTACTAATGTGCCTAATACTTCTATCAGAAAGTTATTGTTTTAGGATAAATAATTCAGTTTAGAGCAATCAAAGAGACCAACTCCAATGATTAAGTGGTGAGCACACTGAGAAATTTAGTATTTTCTTTTTTCCCAGGATATCACATTAAACAAACTTAGAATACCCCACTGCCATGTCCATGCACGCTTAACAAAACTTTGTTTGCTCCAGCTTGTCGGGTTGGATTTCAGCAGGTGACTTGGCTGCACTGCCAAAAGGAGAGGTTCATACTTTTCTCCCTGTTATTGTTCTAGTTACACTGGGAACTCCACCACATGTACACATTTTAAAAAGCGAACCATCACTCAGTAGGCAGATGCAGGCTTTAGCATGTGACAGCTTGCTATGCAATACATACACAACTTTGCATAAAACACTCACATTACTATTATAGCTCTTTTTGTAGCTGCTGAAGTGAGGTAGAGTTACTTACATTTTGGTCTTCTTGTATAGGAACTGAATAGGCCTTAATACTCTATTTTTGTATAGAAAGTCAATTAGGAAGATTCTTGTTTGGAAAGTTGGAGTACAGTTTCTTTACTTTTCACTACATCATGTGGATTATTATGGGGTGTAAAGGATAATCGCTGTCACAAAACCATTGCAAATTCAAGTTAGATCTTATTTTGAAGTGAAAAGCTTAATAAAGGGGAGTTTAATAAGTCCAAAGGGCACATGTCCACAATCCATAATTTCATCTTCCGGTTTGAAGACTGCAGAGTGGTGAACTTTTGGAGCAGGAAGCAAGATGAAATCCTGTCTGGCTCAGATTCAGGCAAACAAAATAAAGTGGAATCCATGGCAGCGACTAAGTGACACGAGAGCAAGTTTCTCACATACTTACAGGGTGGACTTTTCTCACCGCTCCAAAGTCTGGAACACAACCCATCAATGAATGGCATAAGGATTAAGACAGTTGGAAATAAATACAAAGAGCAACATTGCCCCTCTTCACACACTACACAATGATAGCAGCATACAATGGGATGATGTGTTCTTTTAGCCCACACCGGATGTGTCATCTTGCACTGCTGTGCAGAACTTCCCAGCATTGTGTGCGGCCCTCTGCCATTGAAGCTGTGCAAAACTAATACTTTGCAAATATTTCACAGTGGGTGAGTGCTTTCTTTTCACCCTGGTGGAGGGGTTCCCTCGCTCCCAGGGTCAGGAAGCAGGGAGGACCAGGAACTGACTTCCTATAGAAGAGCAGCTTCAGCTTTGGTGCAAGGCACTGACCTTCCCTCCTCTGTCACAATCTCAAGTCTGTCTGCCTTGTTTTGACTCTTTCCATTGTTCTTGAAAATATAAAAATACATTTTAGAGCAATTTTATGATTTCTCTAAAATCATAAAACAATACTGGACAGGTCTATTTAAATTTTAAGGGGCATAGTTTTAGGCCTTTTCTATATGTAGAGCTGAAATGTAGACAAAAAACATGCTAAAAACACTGATGAGTTTGAAAAACTGTGTGTTTATTTATGTGAGAATCACATCACCAGACCAGGGTAATTGGAAGAAATACGTTTTGCAAATGTCACAGTCTACTAACCATTTTTAGTGAACACAATGAAAGTTAAGGCAGGAACTGTGGAGATGCAGATGTGATATTTGTCATGACCATTTGCGCTGTCTGCTGAGACGAGACTGGAGCGGAACTGAAAGGGTGGACATAGGAACTGACTGTGTGAGAACAGTCAAAAGGGTCATTATCCGGAGCTTATGAAAGCACATGTTTCACCAAAACCATGGAGATTTCTCCTACTAATGAGCTGAGTCCATGGGCCATCAAATACTTTCAAAGCAGAAAGGAGTCTCTTCTTTGTTAAATTAAACGATTTATTTGTACTATCTGCTTGGTTTTTAAGCAAAATTATATGCCAAATACCTAACCATGTCTGTATCTACCATGTTAGTGATTGCTAAAAAACAGACTAACTGTCTAAGCTGATTAGGTATTCGTGTCAGCATTCATTTTAGGTAGATAATGCAGGATTTCTATATTTGCACCTGTGGTTCACCTGAATTTGCCTTAAGATCTAAATGCAGCAAAAAAAAAAAAAAATTCAAGTTCTACAAAGGACATTTTTTATTGCAGGCTGAAGGCAGGAATACAAAGAGCAAGGTAGATCTACTCTAAGTACTTATTTTATTAACTAGAAATCCAGAACACTCTTTTGCAATTACACCTGTTTGATTATGAAGATTATTATTAATTATAATTGTCAATTATAATTGAGTAAGTTAATATATCATTTAACATCAAAGGATAGCTATAACGAAAATTAATTCAAATGGTTGCGATCAAGGGCTCTGAGCCTGTGATGCTTAGCACAAACAATTGGTTTATTAGTTTGCAGTTATGAACTTATTTATACCGGAAAAGTGTTATCTAACCAGTTGTTGATGGGTTAGACAAATGGAAATAAAGTCAATCAAAAGGGATTAAGAGGTAGCAATGTGTAATCAATTCACAGTTGATTAGAAACCTTATTGACATCAACATTAACCATCACAATCAACATGTCAGCACTTTGAGGTAACAGCATTGAAAGAATATAGGCTAAATAGCTCTGAGGTAGCAAAACTGGTGTACCGAAACAGGCCTGAGGCTAAGATGGGGAACACTTCTGGAGAAACTAGCTGCTAGCAATGTTCATGCACGGTTAGCTTCTAACTCGTTCTAGCACGGCTTCAACGTAGCGCTTGGCTAACAGTAGCTAAGCTAGTGTGACTTCACAACAGCCTACAGTTAACAGCCTCGGGCTACTCGGGATTCCACCCAAGATGGTGACTATCATAGACATAATATAAGAGTAGACGCGTCATTGGGCGGGTTCTGCCTATGCTGCGATGCGTCAGAGCGTCCGCCATCTTAAATGTGGCAAATCGGCAGTTACTTAGTCACTTAAACAGTATCAGAGGGACTTTAATCTCTGAATATACTTTGTATTCGTAGTATTTCTTTTTTGTAATATTACAAGTTTATTTTCGTATCCCTTTAGCTTCATTCTCCTGAATTTATTCTAAAGAATAAAATAATTAAAATAATCTAACCTGGCCCTATTACTCCAGGAGTGAAATAATTCTGCAAACTGTGATTATTCTGGAAATGTTCCCCCTTAATTCTCATAATATGATGTTTTTATCATAACATTATCACTTTTGTGTTTGTTAGTTTATTTTTACTTTAGGACTTTTTTTTCCTCATATTATTAATTTTACCTCTTTAATACTCACCCAAAAAGTCTGTTCCTAAAGGTTCACATGTGACACGGGTTTATGAAATAATGAAGACCACAATGTTTAGATTTAACAAATTTATCCTTATATTCATAACACATAAACACACACACACACACACACACACACACACACACACACATATATATATATATATATATATATATATATATATATATATATATATATATATATATATGCGTGTGTGTGTGTATTTATTGCAGCACAGGAATGAGACATCTTTTCTGATTCACGTTCACAATAACAGAACTCGACTTTTTTCTGCCACATACAATATGGCGGTGACGTTGACGTGCGAACCTGCGCCCTATGACGCGTCTACGTATATGATGTCTATGGTGACTATAACGACATATGACCTCCGACCTTGCATGCGGTGCGTAAGGAGGTGGCCCTGATGACGTATGACCTCCGACCACGCATGTCGTGTGTAAGATGGCGGCTCTGAGATCACAGCTAACTCACTAGCATGGCGGGAAGGCGGGCTTTGAACGTGGGGCGGAAACCAGTTGGGACAAAAGCTTCGACAAAATGCGGGAAACCCGAAAGGGGAAATAGAAAGAGAAAAGGAAAGAAATATGGAAAAAAAATCTAATTCAGCCGATCGGCATGGCTCGTGTATCATCAAACAAAACCCACACAGCAAAAATCACTTATAATGCATGCACACATTGGAAATATTCAGCACAGTTAAACTACTTTGGAGTACTTAAGCATTAAAACTACTCCTAATAGGTTCTGCCCAGGCACAAATATCACCTTATGGGTGGAAAAAGGGAAATAAAAAGGCGAAAATCCTTTTACTTGGTGTTGCTCCAGCAAGGAGGTTGATGCAGTGCGACCCAGTGTCCGTTGATCCCAAACGGAGTCCCGGGTAGGCTTAGCAGAGTTCACTGAGGAGCAGGAAACACCACGTTCCCTGGGCGCTTCTACGACGATTTGTTTGGCAAAAACGAATGGATCTTGTCGATCTCTGGAGGATAATGGAGCTTTGAGTTGGATCAGAAATGAATGAACGTTAATTTTAAAGTCAAGACCTCCCTGATTGAGTGCAGGGGAAATAGTAATGCAGCGAAGCTTGGAGCAGCCAAGAATCGAATCACGGGCCACGTACGGGTTCACATGCAGGAAACAGCTGAACGTCTTCTCAACACAGCAAGGCTGCAACTGAAGAAGAAAGAACAATAGCCCTGCATGCTTTTATATACGACCGTTCTCATTTCCATTGTGACGAGATAAGGTCTCTATCAGGGTGGTCATCCCAACTGTGTGGCATGCTGGGAGTTGCAGTTTATCACTTCATAATGGCATAACAACACCAAATAATAAGCAAAAAGCATAAATTATGATAACTGGATAGATTTCACTCCTCCCTGGGCTGCCACCTTACCGTGGTGGAGGGGTTTGAGTGTCCCAATGATCATAGGAGCTATGCTGTCAGGGGCTTTATGCCCCTAGTAGGGTCACCAAAGGCAGACAGGTCCTAGGTAATGGACCAGACAAAGAGCAGCCCATTATTAATGGATTAATGGATTAATGGATTAATGGACATTGTGTTCCCTCACCCGGATGTGGGTTACCAGGGCCCCACTCTGGAGCCAGGCCTGGAGGTGGGGCACATTGGCGAGCGCCTGGTGGCTGGGCTTTTGCCCATGGAGCCCGGCTGGGCTCAGCCCGAAGAGGAAACATGGGTCCCCCTTCCAATGGGCTCACCACCTGTCAGAGGGGCCAAAGGGGTCAGGTGCATTGTATAACGGGTGGCAGTAGAGGGCAGGGACCTTGGCGTTCCTCGGCTGCAGAAGCTGGCTCTTGGGACGTGGAATGTCACCTTTCTGGTGGGGAAGGAGCCTGAGCTAGTGCGCGAGGTTGAGAGGTTCCGACTAGAGATAGTCGGGCTCACCTCGACGCATGGCTCTGGAACCAGTCTCCTCGAGAGGGGCTGGACATTCTTCCACTCTGGAGTTGCCCCCGGTGAGAGGCGCCGAGCTGGGGTGGGCATACTTGTTGCCCCCCATCTCGGTGCCTGTACGTTGGGGTTCTCCCCTGTGAACAAGAGGGTGGCCTCCCTCCGCATTCGTGGGGGGGGACGTGTTCTGACTGATGTTTGCGCTTATGTGCCAAACAGCAGTTCAGATTACCCACCCTTTTTGGAGTCCTTGGAATGGGTACTGGAGAGTGCCTCTCCTGGGGACTCCCTCATTTTGCTGGGGGACTTCAACACCCATTTGGGCAATGACAGTGGGACCTGGAGGGGCGTGGTTGGGAGGAACGGCCCACCTGATCTGAACTCGAGTGGTGTTCTGTTGTTGGACTTGTGACTGTGCTCGTCACTGATTGTCCATCACAAACACCATGTTCAAACATAAGGGTGTCCACATGTGCTCTTGGCACCAGGACACCCTAGGCCGCAGTTCGATTATCGACTTTGTTGTCGTTTCATCTGACCTGCGGCCACATGTCCCCCATTAGACGGAGCTTTAACTCCCACCTCTGGGAGAACTTTGAACACGTCCCGAGGGAGGCGGGGGACATTGAGTCTGAGTGGACCATGTTCCACGCCTCTATTGTTGATAGAGATAGATATTCTAGTTAACAGAATAAATACACAAAAAGCATAAACAGAAGGGTCTACTTAATGAAAGTGAAAAGACAATCCAGAATCTAAACCAATGCATGAAGAACATAATGAGAGTTGGAACAAAAGGTCTTAAAATAAGATGTGAAACAACAAACATGGCAAAACCCAATATTAATGTCAACACAACCTCAAAATGCTGAGGATCATGAAAGTCGGGCTTCCAAGATGGAAGAAGGCCCTGAATGGGGCCACAAAATTAGAAATATATTCTTTAAATGAGGCTTTAAAAAAACTGGAAAAATCAACAATTACTTAACTTTTACACAATAGAGAATAGTTTGTGGCTAATCAGACACACTTCTCTTTTATATGGGAGTAAGCTCCTAAGACCTGAGCATTTTAGTCCAGACATAGGCTTTAAGACATCTGAAAAAGTTTGAAAGGGATTAGTTTCTCTTCAGACATTTATGTTTCATCAAATGTCGACCTCATTTACAGATTTGTCAGGTGTAAGTGAAATAAAAGTTTAAAAGTATCAAAAAGACTATGTTCAGACTAAAATTTTTGGTCTTAAGTAAACATACTCACAAGAGACTCTTTGGAATATCATTCATGAGTTCTGAGGAGGTAAATGGCTGGCACGTGTATAGAGTTTTAACAACTCCAACGACCCCAAAGCGCTTTATGCTACAGTCAGTCATTCAAACCCTGACAGTGGTGAGCTATGCTAGTAGCCACAGCTACCCTGGAGCAGACTGACCAAAGTGAGGCTGCCATACATTGGCGCCACCGGGCCCTCTGACCATCGACAGCAAGCAGTGCGGGTGAGGGACACAACGAAACAATGACTGAGAAAGTTGGAGCGGGGGATTGACCCGGCAACCGGCCAGTTCTAGGACGGACTACCTAACTTTTATGCCACTGTCGCCCAAACAGATTTCAGTTTAAAGCTCTTAACACGATACAAGATCCCCAAACACAAGGAGAATAGATACAGCTTAAAGAGCTCAGGTGAGAGTAGCTAACCCCTGTCTGCTTTATCTCTGGTGTGGAGAGCAGTACAGGAATGAATTATACATACGTGGGATGGTGGTTGAGCCTTTTCTTCATCCTGGAAGAAAGGACTCAGGAAAGACACTATCTTTTATTTAACTTTCAAAAAGAAAAAACACTGACAGGTAAGTACTAATTTTACATGAATGATGTGCTGTGAAAATGTTCTGTGAAGTGTTGACATGAGGCTATTAGGCTACATTCCCTTCTTTCATACAGTTCACCTTTCATCAGAGGGGAGGAACAGAGGGAAGGAAAGGTTTCAAGGTTCTTGGCTCAGTAACTTTCTTTCAAGTCTAACATGAAAGCCAGTGCGGTTTTGTGGCCGGACGCTTTCAGATGAGAAAGAGAGGCTTTGCACAAAAGCAAAACTTAACAGCTATTTTCGAAATGCACAGCAGTGTGAATGCAACTTTGCTATTTTAAAGACTGGTCAAACGAATGAAAGGTTCCTTTCAAGTGCAGCCTGGGAGTCAGGGGAGGTACATTCAGGTGGTCCTTCTTGGCTCACAGGGATCCTGGTTATTGTGAGGAAAAACTGAAAATGTCAACAAAGAAATGAATGACTTAAATGTGGAAAATGCTTGGCCTGAGTAAAAACAAGCTCAGAGGAGTTACAAACACAATGTTTCTTACATGTGGTTTCAAGTGTTTGAAGCTAAATAAGACATGGGGCAATGCCAGAGAAGGCGGCGCTGTGGCATTGCACTGTAGTGCTGCTTGATTCCTGCTGCTGGTTCAAAGGGAAGTGCTTCCAGGTTTATTGGGCCATAGAGGACCTTGTTTATGACATTCTGAAGCCTCTTCAGTTCTTCTAAGGAATAAAAAAGAAACACCTTTAATGTTCACGCAGAACACAGCTGTTGCAAAAGCATTTACACTGCAAATATTGCATCTCGGCTGAAATTCCAGTCTCAGTCACATATATCCCCTGTCAGTCAGAACACAGTGAGACAAATGTTTGTCCGTCAGATGTGCTGGAAACAGTCCCTGAGAAGATGGAAAGACTGGTGTAGATTTTAGACCATAGCTTCGGATTCTTCTAGTTGACATGAGGCTATTAGGCTACATTCTCTTGGTTGGTTTTAGTGGCAGCAAAGTTTATCAGTAGCCATTTACACTGTCACATGAAGATATTTATTCTCTCCACTTTAATAATATATTAATTTATCTGAATCTTTACGAAGACTCTCAAGATAACTTTATGCCGTTAATGTTGCTATTTTAGTTTTCTTTAGCATACTGCTAAATAGCTCCCAGAATGACAAAAAAATTGTCATGTTTCACTTTTTGGGCTTTTTAATCCAACTATGTCCACGATTGTGGTAGGTCTAGTTTTTACAGTTTTATTTGTCATAAAATTACAGATGACTTACTTTAAAAAGTATTTCTTGAGCTGGAACAACATTGAGTAGTTTCGACTCTTTGTAGTGTACACAGTACACTCAGACGTTCTCATACCCCTTGAACTTTTTATGTTGTATCTCATTAAAACCACAAACCTCAGTATATTTTATTGGGATTTTACATGACAGATCAACTGTGGTATATAACTGTGAAGTGGAAAGTGAAGGATGTGTTATTTTCCGCAAACTTTATACAAATCAACAAATTAATATCTTAAAAGTATTGTATATATATATATATATATATATATATATATATATATATATATATATATATATATATTTGGCCTTGTGATGTCCCCCAAGGATAAGGCAGGTAAGAAAATCCAGGAAACGTAACTGGGGCCACAACAAGGCAATTAAGCAATATTTACTTGCAAAAGCTTTCAACTATCTGGCACTATTTGTCTGTGAAAAATCAAGAATCTTTTAATATCACCATGTGTTAGCGTGAACACGGATAACATGACACAACAGACTTAGTATTTACAGCAGTTTTTTTGCAGTGAGTTTAAGAAGAGAAGGTAACAGGTGTATAGGATGAGCTTTGTTGGTGTGGTGAAGAGGCAGGCTCGCAATACCAGGGAATAAGGCTTGATGACAACGGTCAAAAGCGGTGTAACAGAATGCAGACAGCACACAGTCTGCAATCAAAACAATAATGACATAGTACAATATGGTTGAGTGGAATTCTTGTAATTAAAAAAAATATACAACAACAAAAAACATTATCCCATGTAGATAAGTATAGACCACGTCTGCTCAACATAATGAGGCTTTGGTAGTAGTCTCAATCTCAAGTGTGCTTTTGGGTATTTACTGCAGAAATTGAAACTATACGAAGAGTGGTGTGCATGTGTGTGTGTGTGTGTGCTTTCATTTCCTAGTTTCTGCTCTGATGTGCACTGTTAGCTGTATAGACGAGTGTTCTCCCATTTTAAATAATGTTCAAACATTACCCTGAGCTATCTCTATAGTTGTGCTGTGATAGGCCTAGGCTGCTGGAGGACATCAGGGTCTAATTTTCTCACTCTACTGATTTCTACTGTTCTTCAGTGTACTGTTCTCCAGTTTTGCATTGTATTACATTAAAATGACTGTCGTCATTTCAGCTTTTAACTTTTTGCTCTCTCTCTTTTTCTTCATAGTAGGTACACCTGGTCTGGCGTTCTGTTAACTGTGACATCATCCAGAGAAGACGGCTCACCCGCTACTACCATCTAATGTAGAACAGATTACTGGATCAATGTGTGCTTCTGTGCTTTTTTGTCTCTCTTGTTGTGTCTCTGTTCTGTCTTCTGTAACCCCAGTCGGTCGAGGCAGATGACCGTTCATACTGAGCCCGGTTCTGCCGGAGGTTTTCCTTCCCGTTAATGGGGAGTTTTTTTTCCCACTGTCGCTTCATGCTTGCTCAGTATGAGGGATTGCTGCAAAGCCATGTACAATGCAGATGACTCTTCCTGTGGCTCTACGGTTCCCCAGGAGTGAATGCTGCTTGTCGGGACTTTGAAGCAATCAACTGATTCCCTTATATAGGACATTTTTGACCAATCTGTATAATCTGACCCAATCTGTATAATATGATTGAACTTGATTTTGTAAAGTGCCTTGAGATGACATGTTTCATGATTTGGCGCTATATAAATAAAATTGAATTGAATTGAATTGAATACTATACCATGGGTGGACTCAAAACAGTTTGTGAAATATCTGATGGATCAGAGGAAATAAGATGCATCTCTCTGGATTTTGATTGACATGTCAAAGGATGTGACAACAGACTGTTTTCCATGTGTGTTTTCTATTTTCAATTGATTTGTAAACTGTTCAAATTAACTTTTTTACTTTTATTATTAGAGGGTATTGTTTGCAGATTTGTTTGGGGAAAAACTGAACTGAATCCATTTTAGAATAAGGCTGGTGTATAAGAATTGTCAGAAAGGTAAAACATTGGAAATCTTTTATGGAAGCACTGTAGAATAAATCTAGCTATCGTATAAAGACCTCAGATATCTTTAGAGAACATTAACAAACAAACAGCTTCAAGCAAGCAACACTGCAGACAGATCAGGGAGAAAGTTGTGGAGACATTTAAAGCAGGAATAACTGAATTGTAACTCTGCAGCTGCTGAGATTCAAAGCTTAGGTAGGATTATCTGTTGACAACTCTACTATTAGTTGTACACTCTACAAATCTGTCTCTTGTGGGAGAAAAGCCACTGTTGAAAGAAAGGCATACGATATCCACTAAACAGTTTGCAACATGCCTTGTAAGGGGGACAGCATACGTACACGTGGAGGAAGGTGCTCTGGTTAGATGAAGTCAAAATGGAACTTTTCAGGTGACATGCAGAAATATGTGAAATATGGAGAAAACTAACATTGCACATCAAATTGAAAACACCATCCTCACGAGAAAAACAAGGGGGGGGGGGGTGAGGGGCAGCATCATGGTGTGGGGATGCTTTTGAAATAAACTGCAAGCCAAATAAATAAGATAAGAAATATTTTATTATCTCACAATGGGGAAATTTGGGCATGACATTGCCAAAACACAGACAGAGTTACACACCAAATCAGTAATGATAAAACTGCTAACATAAACTAAAGTTAGTTCTGAAGCAGCAGAGAATTAACTTATCCAAAAGGTCAAAATGAAAGTAAAAAATTAAATCAGGTTTTGTATTACAAAATCATTGATATTATGGCACATTTAGGTATTGAAAATTAAATATTCAAGTTAAACTATAGAAAAACAGCAGGCGATTTACCCAATGTGAAAAAAAATGCAATATGTATGATTGTACAAGCAACAAGTGTACCTTAGCATCTGAGAGACTTATGATAATCAGATAAGAAATGCAATGTTTTGTTAAACTGTTTGAGACTGATATTGAAGATATATCCCACAATGCAACTCAGCTGATCCATGCAGCCCCTCAAGAGCCTGAAGCTGATGCTGTCTGAGCCTACAGCCTTCCTTACATTACGTTCCCCACCTGGAGTGTTGAGAAAGACCCAGCAGTCATCCTGAAGCCTTAATCCTGAAGCCTTTGCTTCCAGACTTCAGTCATCTGGAAGCCTGTAGGCACCTCCATCCTAGAGGTACCTACAGCATGCTAGACTGAGTTGGTGGATTGGTGAGGTTCAGCTTATTCACCCAGCTCATGTCACTTATTGTTTTCAGGCTTTTCCAAACTTTATTGATGTTGTTGTCCGGCAGCTGCACCTCCATTTACTTCTTGTAGCGTTTGTTTCTTTCTTTCTTTCGCCTGTCTTCTACCTCAGTTCTTTTTGTACAGTTTTCACATCCTCTTTCCTTCCTGACCTGAAAGCTCTCTTCTTCTCTTTTGGCAAAGTGTTTATCTCAGGGTTTGAAGAAGCTGCTGATTCATTCATAAGGGGCACAATGTCAAACTCACAGTACTGTGTGGTTGTGCTGGTGTTTTCCTAGCATTCTACCTGCAGCATGTGACTGGCTGACTGCAGCTAGTGGTGCACCTCATCTGTACTAGTTAAGAAGGAGCGTAAAAGGTGAGGTCAGTGGGATGGTGTCAGAGTGTTTGCTCACCCAGAGCTGCAACCTAACTAGACCCTGTCCCCAGAATCATGCCTTCATCCTTGTTCACCGTGACTTATCTTATGTTCACACCAGCTGCCATTCAGACTGCCAGCCACAGCTCTCTGTGTTCCTATTCACCAACCTCCCGGCTAAAACCACTAACTCTCACAGTAAGCCAGCAAAGGATGTGTCAAGTTATTTTCCCAGTCTGCTGTTGTTAGCTAGCCTTATCCAACTTCGTTTTCTGTTTTCAGTCCGCGACCAGAGCCCTCCCAGTTGCCCCGGTTTCCATTATTCATTCCTTTCAATAAATCTCTTAAAACATCTCTCTGCCTCTGTCTTTGCTGTCCGGACCAGAGTCAATTGGAAGATAGAATTATGACACACAGTAGAGTCCACATAGAAATTGATATAGTTTGTGATGCATTCTGTTATTCTATCTATGTCCTCTGCGAGAGGATAGCATAGTTCATTCAATGCAGTAGAGCTGAAGCAGACTCTCAGGGCTTCTTCTGCATTCTCGGATCATTTCCTCACTGTGCGTGTTACAGCTGGTTCTCTGTCTGCAAGGGGTTCATACACAGGTTGGGAGCAGCTACAATGGATGTGTTTAGAAAGCATTTTATAAAGGGCTCAGCCAAAGTTTGGCTCTAAATTAAACTTCCCATTCCAATACACTGAGGTCTGTAGCTTTAATGTAATAAAATGGGAAATAAATACCATTGAACTACCAGTAGACTGTATTTGTGTTTTTCTGTTTTGCTGTTAAAAAAAGACACCTGGTAAAACTATACCATTTATTTAGTTTTTGTGCCCATGGAAACAAAAGCTTTTGAAAACTGATCTTTCAACAGAACTACAGTGTCTGCTAGAAGGCAGTAGAATAAAAAAGGTTACTCTTTCACACAGCAAGAGAATTCTGTGAAAATCAATGTGGGGTAATGTAATCTTGCATGTTCTGTGGCACGGCGACATCACAGTAAACATTCGCCCAGTCAGATCTCCGCCTGACAGCCATCTTAAATCTTGAGTACTCAGGGGACCCTTTTCTGCATCAATAAGCTCACAGTCCCTTCAACTCCCTCCGTTGTCACAGCAACCACGTACCACCTTTGGCTTCTTTTGCATCTGAGAGGCAGTAACACCCCCCACAACCACAACACAAACAGTCATTTTGTTTCCGTAGAGTATGAGTGAACAAGCCACTCCTGCATTTCTTGATTTTTTTTTTATCTCTCATATGACACAGCTGAATCGATCTAGCTGTTTTGATAGTTGGTTTTTACTTTTCCACTCCGTCATTGCTCTCCTCACACACTGTAAATTAGAAACATGAAGACTGCTGAGATAGCAACACGCTGCTTCCATTTCCTGGGAAATTTACCTGAAGAGGGCAGTCTTGAGCTTACTTTCAGCTCTGTTCTCCACTCTCCCACAACATGACAAAAAATATATGCAAACCTGCTGTGTCACAACCAACAGAATAAATGCAGGACCACCCATCCACCATTAAAGGTCTCTGGCTGGGATTTAAACCGCGCTGACCCTAGCCCTGGAGAAAAAAACGTGTGTGTGTGTGTTCTGGTATGCATGCATCAATGAACGTGTGGAGCATCGAGAATGGGAAGGAAGGTGAAAGAGGAGGAGGCCAGGGAGCAGTTCTCTCATCACCGAGTAATGTTTAGCACTGGGTTTTTGTTTTCACTTTCAGAAAGAGTGGAGCAGCATTGTTCGTTCAGCTGCTCCATATGTGTCTGTTCTCTTTTTGCCCTCTTCTCTTTCACTGGCAATCCCTCTCTTTTGTCGCCCTAAACCCTCCCCGCCTTTTTAAAGTTGCCCCCCCCGCCCTCCAACCCCACCCATGCTTAAACCCTTCTGCAGTCCCCACACTTCATCTAAAAAGGCATCACACAGTGGGGGTGGGGTGGGGGGTTGTAACCTGGGGGAGGGACATAGTGATGTTGTATTCCATGATTGTTACGGTCTGGAACCTTGCTACGCTGTCACCATCCCGAATTGATTTAACCATCAATGGTTGTACCCCTTTAAGGGCTGCCAGTACGCTGGCCGCGCAGGTTCAGCAGAATGTGCAGTGAGGCCCTTTTTTTGCACTCTTTCCCACCATTGGTTACCAAAGCCCATTGTCTCCAGAGAAAGTGGAGGGGTCACCCATTTACCCCCCACAGGTCAACCACGAGCTGGGACAGAGGCAAGAGCAAACTGGCAGACGAGGGAAAACATCAAGGAATGGGAGAATCTCCTAACATGTTCCTTCAGATCCGCTGTACAGGAGAGGATTGTATGAGTGTCGAACCTTTGAATGTGGAACCCTGATGTCACAGAGTCATTCAGGATGACCCCCTTAAAAACATTAGGAATCCAAGTTGTTTGTAGGCCTTATTACTGGGACGGATGTTCTACTTTGGTTTTGGGCTTTCACCGCGCTGATGGCTCCTTCAATGAGGCTATGTCTATTAGCTTCCAACAGTGGATGAAAAAAATGTGAATTTTCTCTTGTGTTTTATTTGAATTGGTGTGATACTGTGATTCTCTACCCAATTTATCTCTGGAAGAAACACTAATTTGTGTTCAACTGGATTAAATTTTATTTATATAGCGCCAATTCACAACACGTTACTGAAGGCAATTTATAAAGCCGTGACAAACTTGTATTCAGGTAAAAATCCTCTTGATGTTGTTACTTGCACCCAAGTGTTTGATGATAAAGACAATTTTACATATTAAAGATAAGGAGTCAACTGAAACACTGAGTTGGCAGCAAAAAAGTAACATGTAATATTTTTACATTTTATTTTTCACCTGACGGAATACTATGACCGTAAAGGTTCTTAATCCTAGGGGGAGTGACTATAATTAATGGGAGTAGCTGATTTTGAGAAAGAAAATATCTGTATTTCATGGAACTGTTTTCATCATTTGAGCAATATTCCAAAAGCAAGAGGTTGATGGTAAAACTGGAATCTGAGATGTTTATTCATTGTTTTATTTCATCTTATCCAGACTTCCCTCGTTGATAAGATAGCTGCAAAATTACAAGGACACTTCAGGCTAGGAATACCAAAAAATATTGTGATCCGTACATTCTAAAGTTTAACACTAATCTATTTACTCACTACACTTTGACTTGTTCTTTATGTTGTAATTTCTTTTTTTACCTTAAATATTAACTTTTTTGAGTTGAGAACAACTATGGATTTAGAAAATGGCTCTGTCATTTTAATTCTGGCCAAGAAGAGGGTGTTGTCCATTATTACATCCATCATGGACAACACGTTTCACCCCCTGCACCAGACTGTAGAGGAGCAGAGCAGCAGGCTCGCAGGAGTGGTGCATCAGGCTTAATTAATACAGGTTTGACACTTGACCTGAAAATAATGACTTTGCTATGCCATAAGCTGGTTGAATATGCTTATTATTATTATTAATTATAATTTGGTATTATAATTTAAATAATAAATCATTCAACTCAAAATTTCGCTATAACAAATATAGTTCAAATGGTGGTGATGTTAGCTATAAGCTTATAAGTATTTATACCACTAATGCATTAGTTAACTTTCTGTTATGAACTCATTTATGCTGGAATAAATGATCAGGTCGGACTGTTAACCGACCAGGTTTATCCAGCAGGCTGTGAGAACCCCAATGTAACTGCAATTAGAGTTTAAATCCTTATTCCTTATCACCATCCAATGATATTGTCTCTGTATTAATGTCAGATGTTAACTCCAAAGGAGGTTAGCTCTGATTTCTGAATACCCAGGCAACTGTGAATTGGACTGAACACAAAACAATGTCTATTCCGCAGTGGTTGGTTTTATTGAACCAAAAGCAATTCCCTGTTACAGTAATTCTCTGATTCAAACAACTTTGGAATTCTTACTCATTACTAAACTAAAACATGCAAAATATATATGTGGAAATAAAGAACAAAACAAAAATAAACAATGGATTAAAATGAGCGGTTAGCAGATCTTAACTTAACTCAAAGTTGTTTAACACCGCCCTCGAAACATCGGCATTTCACGTATCAGCATTGACAGACAGAACAGCTTCGGGAATCTCACTGGACGCTTTGATGTCTTACACAAAGCTAGTTCAGCTAAGCTACCTACAGTCCAGATACACGTGACCCTCCCAAGATGGCTGCTACGATGACGTATGAGGGGAGGTCCTAATAACGTAACCACGCTTACGCTGATGGGACAATGCCTCGTTTCGAGAGGGGGGGGCTAACTAGGAGTTTAAAGCAAAGCCCGCGACTTGAGCTCGGACAAAGAAATTAAACTGATAAGGAGCGAAAAGAGAGAGAGGGGGGAAGCAGGGAAGAAGATGAAAAGAGATAAATCGGTAACCCACGGCGGGGTTCTTGATGGATCACAAATCAACACAGCAAATCAATTGTAAAATACATGCACATACAAAGAAAATGTTCAGCAAAAATAATTCCAACTTCGTCGTGGAATAAAAGCATTAACCAACACCTACAAAGTTCTACGCCTGCCCAGGCACTTCTAAACACCCTGTTGGTGAGACAGAAATGAAAGGGGGAAAACCCCGTTACTTTGAGTTGCCTCGGGGCTGGTCCGGAACGCTCCGAGTGTGGCTTTCTGGACGCGCTTCGACGAGCGCAGTTGTCCACAGGCTGCAGCGGGACGGGGAAGAAGCTGCTTCGTTTCTTCCTCCGGGTTCAACAGTCGCTTTGTTGGCCAGACAAAGCGGGGTCCTCTTCGATCAGTGGGAGATGCGGCGTCTCTCAGTCTTTTGATCAGAGGGAATTTAAAAAGTACTTATTTAAGTCGACCTCCTGTTATAAAGCAGGGAATAACCGTTGCGTCGAAAAATCTCGGTCCAGCGAGCAATCGAACACGTGGCGTGGGAATCAGCTGTGCGTGTCTTCTCGGGTTGGCTAAAAGCCAGGGAAGAAGGAAGCTCATCGTGTGTGATCGGCTTTTATAGCCATCACTATAGCAACCTTATCTTGATCGGCGGCCATTTTGCCGTGTTGCGTGATGGGAGTTGGTGGCCATTTTGACCACATTGCATCATGGGTAACGCAGTCCGTTACGTCCCGAATTGATGCTGTTTCCTTGATCGGCGGCCATTTTGCCGTGTTGCGTGATGGGAGTTGGTGGCCATTTTGACCACATGAGTTGGTGGCCATTTTGACCACATTGCATCATGGGTAACGTAGTCCGTTACCGCTTTCTGTCACGTTTGAACTGGCACAACATACCCCCCTTTAGCTTTGAAGAGTGGGATGCTGGTCACAGTCTTTAAAGCTACAACCAAGTCCATTCTGGCGTGACGAAAATCCGTTGTGCATGAGTGGAACAACCTAATAGTCTTTCTAGTAGTCCATTGGGATTCATGCAGTTCAGTTCATCATCCAAGAGGAGGAAAACAAAACCTTCATTGTGCCTGGGTCAGTGACCTAGCCTGGGCAGGACTAAGCTATAGCTAGTCATTTCTATTGGCTAATAAGGCAACAATAAAGTAATAATAATAAAAAAAAAAAAATGCAAACTTCACAATCACCATTGTCAATACATTCATTGGTCATCAGGTTTGAACTTTGAACCAAAGAAAGGAGAGAGGGAAAAAGGGAAAGGAAAGAGACAGCGGTTCGTAGTCTAATCAGCTTATGGCCTTCAAGGAGCTGGTGCTACGAACCTGGGAGCGACAAAGGTGAGGGCGTCAATCCTGGTTTGCAACTGTTTGATCTGTTTGTATGCTGCATACGCCATCGCAGTAGTGATGGCCCATCCAAATACAAGGAGAACCACAATAATGGTCATAATGTGAGTGTCGGTCGACTCTGTAGCTCTGGGAAAGCGAAGCAGAGGGACCGAGCTCAACTCTGATGGAGTGAGACTGAATTTAATCAGCTGGGTGCCTGCAAGTAAAAGCTGTCTTTCAATGCCGACATCCATGCTGAAATTGTATCCCTTAAAGACATCTATTATTTCAATCTCTGATAAATGGGTTGCTTGGGCATACCCAGTGGATGTCTTTGGTTTTGGTACACAAATCCAAATTAGGGACTAAATAAAGTTTGGGGTCAGCATCATGATAGGCCAATATTGAGGGAGTTTGTAGGTGTACGTGGGTCTCACCTTGCCAAAAACCGACATTCAATACTGATTTAAACCTATACACATTAGCTCTTTCAATGATGGGAAAGTTTAGCATAAATCCTATCTCCAAGTTGTCAGGATTTACAAATATCGGAATTGCACTACCTAGGCTGTGCGCCAGGTGTATTTGTGGTGGTTGCAGTGTTTCACTAGAGGCAGATTTGAGAACCTTTTCAACCAAATCTACTGGTACCAGGTACGGAGGAATCCGTCCTTCAGCAAGGCTATTTATGGATGAACTAACCTCTCGAGTGAGGTCCTGCATTAAATCTCTAACAACCTGAGTATACATCATGTCATTCTTTACCACTTCTGTGAGCGTTTCCAAAGCAATGCATGGTGTTATGGCTGAGTGTGAAATTATAGACGTGAAGTTATGTATGGACACTTGCTTTATTAGTGCATGTTTAAAGTGTCCTAATTGAACATGCACTTGTCCTATTTAATGCTATGCATTGTTCTCTTCGGCGGGGGCGGAGTTAGGCTCCGTTCCCTGTGAGGAGAGTTTGGTGGACGGTTTAGTTTGGTTCGCTTGAACCCATGTGTACTCTGTACTTTGCACGCGGGCTTCTAGGTTCTTTCGAGGCCACGCGAAAGTCGTTTGGAGACGGTCTTTTAAGTCAGCGACGCACTGGTGTGCCGTGTAGACGGTTGTCACACTGACGTCTTCAGGCTGGTAGATGAGATTCAAGGGAAGTGTCCTTTGTCTTCCTGTCATCATCTGGAAAAGTGTCACCCCTGTGGTGCATGGTGAGGTAGAGCGGACTAGCATTAGGACCAGGGGAAGCTTTGTATCCCGGTCCCTGTCATGGCTGCTGGCATGTTCCTTTGACATGCTGGCCACGGTGCAGTTCATTCGCTCCACCTGTCCGGATGACTGTGAGCGGTAGGTGATGTGGAATTTAACTTCCACGCCCAACATGTTGAAAAGCACGGTCATAATGTTTGACGTTCCTCTGTCCGAGTCGATGGACAGGGGAAGGCCCCACCGGTTGAAAACGTGATTTAGCAGCAGGGCTGCTGTGGTGACAGCGGTGTCTTTCGGTGCCGGCAAACATTCGACCCATTCTGTGAAACTGCCTGTTATTGTCAAAAGATATTTGTTATCTCTTAACGATTCGGGGACTGGACCGATCCAGTGAGTCTGTAAATGTGACCACGGAAATATAACCCCCCTTTGCTGAAGCAGGGCTCGGTCTAGTGGCCGTGTGGGTTGTAACTGGCTGCAGGTTAAGCAGCCTCGTACATACTCCTGGGTGTCCTGGGCCGCTGAAGGCCGGGACATCACCTGTTGGGGAGTTTTCAGATTAGCTTTGCAGCTTCTGTGTTCTCCTACTGGTGAGTCATGGACGTGTGTCAGTGTGATCCCAAGTTCGTTTGAATCTTTGGGCTGAATGGGCTGAAACTCATAAAACAGCTCCTTAAGTGCTGTTTCCTCCGTTTCAGTGGTCAGTGCATCAGCTTTTTCCAGCCGTTGCATGATTTCTGTTTCAAAGCCAGGGCAGGGCTCAGTGGGTGAGTCCCGGTTCTCTGGTTGATTCGGTGCTGGTTCTGTTGGGTCGGTTGCTGTCGCATACCCCAACAGATTTCCTTCAGCTTCAAGCGTTGCACCACAAATAGATCCAGCAGGCAAAGCTTCATGTCGCCTGATTTGGATCATGTTGGAAGGAAAGGTAAACACGGTGTCTGGAGAGTCCTGTCTGCCAGTCAAGAATAAGGGCAGGTCTCCGATGACGGGAATGCTCAACTCAAAGTCGTGGAAAGAGCTTTCGATGAGCACCCCAAGAGGTTTCTTCGCCACCACTTGGATCGGCATGCGAGTTGGATTCTCCACTAAAAGGTAAGCTGAGCGGTTGTTCAGCTCAAGCAGGGGTGTGTCAGAGGATTTGGAAATCGGCTCTGTGGAAGGCAGAAATGGTGCTAAAAGTTCTTTGGGCTCCTCGGAGCATGTCACCTGATTGATAGGGACGGACAGTCCACTTCCAGAAGTGAGGGGCTTGGGAGTCCCCACTTGGGCCCAAAGATGACCATGATAGCAGTCAATGAGTGGGGCTAACCTGTTCAACAGGTCCTGACCCACAAGAAAAGGTTCTGTGTCCAAAGTACATATGTAGATGGGGTGCACCAGGGTCATGTCACGGAAAGTGATGTCTAACCACGCCCGTTTGGTGATGCATGACTGATCCTGAGTGTAGCTGGTGATGCCCACGTCACAGGTCTCCACCTGGAACGGTTTCCCAAGAGACACCATAGCTCTGGTCACCTCATCAAACAAATCTGAGCACATTAGACTGATCTCGGAACCCGTGTCTAAAAGAGCATTTGCAGTTACACATCCTCCGATAACTGTTGAGCAGTATAAGCGGTGTGCATTTTCATGATGGTTTAGCTCACCTAAAAACCTTAGAAAAGGGGCTTTCTGATCACCTGCTGATGGGATCTTAGAAGGTTGTCGGTGAATTTTCGGTTGGTCCCCCCCCTTAATCAGATAAACTCTGTTAGAAGGGGAAGCCTGCTCCACGCCTAGTCATGCTGGCGGGGGTTTTGGGCCTGGCTTACCTGGAGGGTCGGCAGGATTGGATGATGGCTGGGACGGCTGCGGCGCGATCTGACGCACTGTTTCGGCTAGCAACCTGCGAAAAGTCTCCTCCATCTCCTTTCTCATTGACTCCTCTATGCACAGGTTCCAGCCTTTGTGGTCATGTGTGCTTTTCAACCTTTCCGGCCTGTCAGTTTGCTTACCGTATCGAGCTGGATCCGGCCTGTGCCGTTTTTGAAACCTCTCACCTTCCATGCTGCCATGCTGACCTCTCCTATCCTGGGAAGCTTTCTTCTGCTGCGGCTCAAAACCATGTTGCTTCTTAGGACCAAATCTAGTTTTAGGTTTGAAGGGAGGCATCTCATGTCCCTCCAGACCTAAACTCTTTTCTGGTTCGGCTTGAATCTGCAGAACCTTTTTATCACTATCGGCTCCTTTGTTGGGCCGGACACGTGTTTCCCATGCCACCTGCGCGTATTTCCTGATTTCCTGCATGGTAAGTTTCTTGGTTCTACAATGCATGGTAATCTCATAACGCACGCTTTCATGAAGATTATGGAGGAACAAAGATTTGAAAGTGTGGTCTTCCTCCAAGCCGGGAGCATTTCGTCCCTGAAGGTAAGCAGCCCGCAAGCGACGGTAGTACGCTTTTGGTGCTTCAGTTCTCTTTTGCTGAATTGCAAAAGCTCCAAGAGTTGCAGAAGCTGGGTCTGTAAACACCGAATATTCTTCTCTTAAAGCCTGACAAAGAGCTGAATAACGGTCACGTGTAGCTGGAGGGAGGCTTTCTATGAAAACATGGACACTTCTGGACGTGGTTTTCCAGATAAGCTTCAACTTTTCTCGAGCTGAGGGGCTATATAAGTCTAGCAGACAGCGCTCTACCTCTCTGAGATAGTCACCAATGGTGGATTCTGTATTGCTAGGATCAAAACGCTCTATGTCTCGGGCCAGGGACTCAAGTTGACGCATCCGCGATCCCTGTTCAGGGATCGGAGCTGGTCCATCTGAGTCCTCTCCTGACGACTCCTGCCTGCGGTAACCACGATAGGAGGGAGGCTCCAGTTCTGACCACCTACCTGGCATCGGCGGCCGTTCGTGGGACGCAGGGGGACCCCCCCTGTCATGAACTCTTGTCTGTGGACGCAGTTCAGAGGAGTGGGGTTCACCTGTGTTCCAGGAACGGTGCTCTCGTCGCCCTGGTGGGGGGAAAAGATCACAGCGGACCGTGTCAGGGGTCAGGTGGGAAGCAGGTGTTTTCCCATGATTTACATCATGTGGATCAGTCCTGATTGCCACCGTAAGTTGTTTAGGCATTTCTTTCTGTATCACACTGCTATATCTGTCCTGACCTTCGCTTACCCTTCGCTCAGAAGGTGTCTGAGGGCCCAGTTCATCCAATGTCCTCCAGGTGTGATCTCCATGTTTTCCTTTGGAGTTCTCACACTCAGATCCTTCTGTCTGCAAGCTAATGCGATCCTCCTCTCGCTCCTCTGTGGGATGACAGCTGCCCTGAACACTTCTCTGTTCTAGCTCCCTGATTCTTTCCTCAGCTAAAGCACGCCTCTCAACCTCTCTGTTACACAGATTGGTCTCTAGCGTTAACCTTCGGTGGTATAACGCAGTTAATTCACCCAAAACATCTGCTACCAATCTATGTTTAGGTTTGCTCTGGACCTCCTCCACCAATTCCTGAATTCTCCTCTCACAGTCTCCTATGTTAAACTGATTCAGACGGGTTTGTTTGTCCGGTGTCATTTTAAGCAGTGAGCTAATGACATCCTGGGCCTCCATTCCAATGGAATGGTTTGGACCTTCAGCTCCTTTGACTGAAGAACCGCTACTATCCATTCTTTGTCAGCTATGGATAACAACACAACAAGTAACACTGTAGTTTAGCAGAGCGCTAAATGACAGACAACAAATAACAACGCTGTATTCTAGCTTAGCACTAAGCAACAACGCATACACTTTAGTTTAGCTCAGCGCTAAACAACAACTGCTAACACAACTGTTAAGTGGCTTCACTTTAACTGTTAACAGCAAACACGCACTATGACTCACACTACTGCAGGAAGTGGGTTCGATTACGTGCGTTTAATTAGGCTGCGCAGGGGAAAATCAACCCTGCGACTTACAATTCCTATGTTTTAGGAGCGGTTAATATGCTTGTTTAACTTTGAGAAAATTAACTTTGAGTGACATGGACCACTAACCTTTCGGCCAGTAATTAAATGATAAAGCTGTGGCTTTGTTTGTGATGCAAGTTATTTCAGAACAGGTGCTCTACACATGTGTGGAAAATAGCAGTGTCTTGGAGCTTCAGAGGTGGCAAAGAATGACAGTTAAAAACCGCTAAATTGCAACCTTAGTTTCAAAATCACAGCTCAATTTTGACCACTTATGATGAGCAGAAGGGGGATAAGGGAGGAAAGAGAAAAAAAAAATGAATAAAATAAAATTAAAAAGACAAAGGGGCGTAACCGTAAGGTAAGTTTAAAGAAACTGACTTTCAAAACTGTCCCTCCGGGACACTGAGCGATCTAAGCTGTCTTTAAAACCGTGACTGCAACTACCTATCCTGGCCACCAGATGGAGGCAGGGTCTCTCTTTTCAAAGCAGAACACGACACAGACTCTGATTGACAAGTAGCAGACGCTGGCTGCTGTGTATTTCAATCTAGCTGACTTCCAGTCCAGAAATCAATATTCAAACCTCAGGTTAACAACCTCAAACCACCACAAACACGTATATATTTAGTAATGATACCTCCTTAATCAATTATGACTGAATAGTCCTTTTGGCAAGGTGAGCAGTCAAAATGCTGGAATATGGATTGTGTTCATTAAATTCATAAGTTGCTGGTTATTCGATTTAGTCTAAAGGAACGCCAATAAGTAGACTCCAGCCCACCCAGGGACGCCAATTTATGCTATGCCATAAGCTGGTTGAATATGCTTATTATTATTATTAATTATAATTTGGTATTATAATTTAAATAATAAATCATTCAACTCAAAATTTCGCTATAACAAATATAGTTCAAATGGTGGTGATGTTAGCTATAAGCTTATAAGTATTTATACCACTAATGCATTAGTTAACTTTCTGTTATGAACTCATTTATGCTGGAATAAATGATCAGGTCGGACTGTTAACCGACCAGGTTTATCCAGCAGGCTGTGAGAACCCCAATGTAACTGCAATTAGAGTTTAAATCCTTATTCCTTATCACCATCCAATGATATTGTCTCTGTATTAATGTCAGATGTTAACTCCAAAGGAGGTTAGCTCTGATTTCTGAATACCCAGGCAACTGTGAATTGGACTGAACACAAAACAATGTCTATTCCGCAGTGGTTGGTTTTATTGAACCAAAAGCAATTCCCTGTTACAGTAATTCTCTGATTCAAACAACTTTGGAATTCTTACTCATTACTAAACTAAAACATGCAAAATATATATGTGGAAATAAAGAACAAAACAAAAATAAACAATGGATTAAAATGAGCGGTTAGCAGATCTTAACTTAACTCAAAGTTGTTTAACACCGCCCTCGAAACATCGGCATTTCACGTATCAGCATTGACAGACAGAACAGCTTCGGGAATCTCACTGGACGCTTTGATGTCTTACACAAAGCTAGTTCAGCTAAGCTACCTACAGTCCAGATACACGTGACCCTCCCAAGATGGCTGCTACGATGACGTATGAGGGGAGGTCCTAATAACGTAACCACGCTTACGCTGATGGGACAATGCCTCGTTTCGAGAGGGGGGGGCTAACTAGGAGTTTAAAGCAAAGCCCGCGACTTGAGCTCGGACAAAGAAATTAAACTGATAAGGAGCGAAAAGAGAGAGAGGGGGGAAGCAGGGAAGAAGATGAAAAGAGATAAATCGGTAACCCACGGCGGGGGTTCTTGATGGATCACAAATCAACACAGCAAATCAATTGTAAAATACATGCACATACAAAGAAATGTTCAGCAAAAATAATTCCAACTTCGTCGTGGAATAAAAGCATTAACCAACACCTACAAAGTTCTACGCCTGCCCAGGCACTTCTAAACACCCTGTTGGTGAGACAGAAATGAAAGGGGAAAACCCCGTTACTTTGAGTTGCCTCGGGGCTGGTCCGGAACGCTCCGAGTGTGGCTTTCTGGACGCGCTTCGACGAGCGCAGTTGTCCACAGGCTGCAGCGGGACGGGGAAGAAGCTGCTTCGTTTCTTCCTCCGGGTTCAACAGTCGCTTTGTTGGCCAGACAAAGCGGGGTCCTCTTCGATCAGTGGGAGATGCGGCGTCTCTCAGTCTTTTGATCAGAGGGAATTTAAAAAGTACTTATTTAAGTCGACCTCCTGTTATAAAGCAGGGAATAACCGTTGCGTCGAAAAATCTCGGTCCAGCGAGCAATCGAACAGTGGCGTGGGAATCAGCTGTGCGTGTCTTCTCGGGTTGGCTAAAAGCCAGGGAAGAAGGAAGCTCATCGTGTGTGATCGGCTTTTATAGCCATCACTATAGCAACCTTATCTTGATCGGCGGCCATTTTGCCGTGTTGCGTGATGGGAGTTGGTGGCCATTTTGACCACATTTGCATCATGGGTAACGCAGTCCGTTACGTCCCGAATTGATGCTGTTTCCTTGATCGGCGGCCATTTTGCCGTGTTGCGTTGATGGGAGTGGTGGCCATTTTGACCACATGAGTTGGTGGCCATTTTGACCACATTGCATCATGGGTAACGTAGTCCCGTTACCGCTTTCTGTCACGTTGGAACTGGCACAACATACCCCCCCCCTTTAGCTTTGAAGAGTGGGATGCTGGTCACAGTCTTTAAAGCTACAACCAAGTCCATTCTGGCGTGACGAAAATCCGTTTGTGCATGAGTGGAACAACCTAATAGTCTTTCTAGTAGTCCATTGGGATTCATGCAGTCA